>NC_133495.1:3152942-3289298 GCF_025370935.1 Choristoneura fumiferana | reverse complement strand
ACTCCGCAATTTAGGTACGTTTGGCCGGCGCACCCAACCATTGGGTGCACGGCAGTGGGTTGCCGCTTAGCTCGCATGCTGGACGCGTCGCGCGTGATTTGTGTAGGTACCTACCAATACTTATTTTTTTGCAAAACTATGACTTCGAAATTGTTTACGGCTATATAAATAAAACGAAGATAAAAGAATCGGAATTATCATTTTCAACCTTCCGAAAGTAAGCCAAGGCCATTTTCTTGCATTTCATTTAAACCATCATATAGTTAAAAATACTCTGTAAGAGTAGTAGGTGCATAATGAGAACAAGATTGTTAGGTATTACAAGGATTTTAGGGCATCTAAAGGAATAAAGTTCTGCGACAGGTAGGTACTTATTTAGTAATTTTGTATTGTTTAACAATCAAAGTCGATTCTCTTATTGATTGAATACCGTTTAGTTCACCTAAAGTAAAACACTTTAGACCCATTTAAAACAAATTACAATTGCCTAAGTAACTAAGTTTGCTCAAATGTTTGTTTATAAGTAAGTAGGCACTTTGTCAAGCCAACTTAAACAAACTTAACAAAAATATCACTAAAGATTAACACAAAGAGGTACCTACTACCAAATGGTTGCTGTTGCTGATAAAAATATATTGTTGTTTGTAGCTTAGCCATAATGTTTATTTACTTATTTATTAAAGGTAGCTCATTGAATTCATATTATACCCACTGTTATCTTTATTCATCGGCGAGTGGGAACCATGTGCTCTTGGCGCCAAACCGGTTTCGAGTCAACGGTCCCCAACGGAAATATGAACGCTGTGTAAACAAAGATAAGTTTCAATTTCGCGTGCAAGTCGTAGAGTAGGCAGCGATTTATACCTAAACTTGACTTTTGTTTTGAGAGAGTCCCTTCTGTACGGTAGTACTATTAGTTATTCTGTGGCTATGCTTCTTAGGTTCTCTGTTTTTTTTAGCTATAATTTTTTCTTGTCTTTGTTTATAAACTTTGAAATGACAATATCGCGGGTTTGAAATTATTCTAAGTTGGTTTGGTTATTGCCACTATAATATGCTCTCTCTTTGGTTCTCAGACACATTAGACCACTTTCAAAGTCAATGTTTTCTGTAGACCCCATGCTAATACATTTCCACTATATCCCGAAAATGTTTTTTCAAGCCAATGTGGACTCCAATCCGGTATCCTGAGGACCCCTGGGAAACCTTTGTTTTAGTTTGTTTAAGCTTGTGATCCTAGCTTCAACTGTCTCACCTGAATATAGATTCCCGAGCCTGTCCAGCCGGGACTTGAAGTTGTTCCGGAGACCAGTTCTGTCAGTCTTCTGGTCTGCTGCGTCAAGGTCCGTCTCCAAGGCACGTTTGGACGTGTCATCTGGAAATGTGACCAAAGAATCAATTAGAGCATTGTTGACCCACTCTACGCTACTGGTTTTAGATACCATAAAGAGGCGAAATTCTTTTTGTTTGTTTGTAACATAATACATACAATATTTTAGACTATCGCGGTCATTACTAAGATTATGAATTAAATTCGGGTTTTGTTCCGCGTACCTTGATTTTAGCAGCTCGATATTTCGGCACAGTTGCATGCGCCATGACCACGAGATGACAACTGTGCCGAAATACAGAGCTGCTTAAAATCAAGGTACGCGAAACAAAACCCGAATCCAAATCATAAAATGTGTGCAAAAACTTTTAGATTAGGAGTCATCCGTAAATTACGCCACACATTTGGGGCGGCTTGTGACACAGGAACTAAATAATTGCAATTTTCATACCAACACATGGGGGGAAGGGAAAGGGTCTAAATGATAAAAATTGGTGTGACTTACTTTTGGTTAGCCCCTTGTGTACTATGCTATGATTGAGTATAAGTTATCAGATGATTGTAAAAACAATAACTTGTGTTTTTTTGCAAAAAGGTCACAGAATTGGCATGCCAAAACTTTTTTGTTAGTGCATTTAATGACTTTTTTACAATGTCATCTACTTAAGGTTTATCTAATACATTTAAACAAGCAATTCTTGTATATTATATTGGGATCTCGGAAACGGCTCCAACGATTTCGATGAAATTTGGTACCTATGTAGGGGTTTTCGGAGATGAAAAATCGATTTAGCTTGGTCTTATCTCTGGGAAAACTCGATATTTTAACCCGAACATAAGCTCGGTCGCCCAGGTACTGATTAATTTATTTGCATATTAATCTAGACATTTCATTTTAAAGTTATCCTTAATTAACTAGGTATTTATTGTCCATTTTTTTTAATAAGTAAAGTAATATTCAGATGTTTTTGAAACTGCATCAAAAGTAGTGGATCACTTTTTTACTCTGTCACATTGATTGACACATTGACGATCTTGCATGGCGTTTAGTATGTGGCTGTAAAACGACAAAGTAGGAAAGTCTATAGCTACTTTTGATGCTGACTGTACACAAAATATTTTTTTATCACAAAAAGATTTTTTTTTAATTGTGAATCCACTGGCACGCAATAACAAAAGAGTAACTTGTAATTGAATTCCAGAATAATGAAGAAACATGTAAAAAAACAGATACCATCACCATTCAACAAATCCATGTCTCGCCCAATCCAGTTTCACAAACTAAATCAAAGTCAAAGTGATTGATTTATTGTATTAATGTTGACAGTGTGCAAATTTATTAGCCACGTCCATAACTGAGAAAACCATTTACAATGTAAACAAAAACAGGGCCTCATTAAATAGGAGCATTTGCTAATTGATTTGTGGAATTATTTATCTAAGTTATGACTAATGATGTTTCCATGGGCCTTATGGTTTAGTCAAGCCAGATGAAATAAGACCCCATGGTAGGACATTGTCATATTAAACATCATATTAATTTTCCTTGTCACATATTATGATATTATTATGTCACTCACTGTGAAAAGGTTCTAAATTGGGTTGAAATTCTAATGGTTTGAATGTATAATAAGATTACACATTTGTCTTTAAGGACATGGGAACTAAGTGGTGAATTGTGGGTATGTCGTATTGTTGTTTTAATTGTTCTTTTTTTCTTGATTGTTGTAAGAGAATGTTTCCTGTACCCATAGCATGAAAGAATAAGCACTTTAGAAATGAATTGTTATATTGAAGGTTGCTTGTTTTATCTATTGTCCATGTATATTCAACATTCCTAATTTTTTTATATTCAACAGATGTTTAAGTTCATTGACAGAAACTAACTTATTGGTTAAAAAAAAAAAAATATACATAATAGTTAGGGATAGGACGAATATTTGTTTTATATTTGGTATTCAACATATTCGGCAGATTTACCGAATATTCAGCAGTGGTATTCTTTTTTTTACTGTATGTATGTATATGAGTGTTAAATGTGTTACTTTTATGAGGTACAGTGAGGCTTTATGCTTTTGTTGACACTGTGGCTTTATTTCCAATAACAGCAGATAAAAAGTTTTAGTTTCTACTTAGGAATAAATTATGCAGAGTATTTGGTTCAGTTAAAGTTTTACCCATTCAGCCAAATATTCATATTCAGTGAAACCCCTGTTCGGCCCATCTCTAATAATAATTAAAAATGTTGAGTTCAATTGTTGTAAAAGATCAAATTCTAAAATTCACAAACTTGGAGAGTAACTGACATGATGTATAAGAATCATCGAACAAACTTAATTTGTTTACCCTTTCTTAAATTCAAAATTCAAATTCAAATGATTTATTCACTAAATAGGCCGCAATGGGCACTTTTACACATCATTTCTTAAACTACCAGCGCTTTCGGAAAGACCATCATTACCAAGAAGAATGCGCCTCATGAAACTTGGCAGAAAGTCATTTTTTCATAATAATATAATTACAAATAAAATACTTAAAAACTATATTATTCAATTAAAGAAAAAAAATACAAAAATAAAATAATAATAATAATAAATAAAAATCCTTACAATAGATTTCTGATATATATATAATGCATGCCACTGTAGCGCATGGGGCGTCCTATGGGTCAAAGTGCTTGTGTGTACCAGATGTTTTTGAATGATTTGTCATATAACATTTGCAATGCCAAAATAATATAGTAAGCTAATTCAAAACTTACTTTATTTTGTAAAGATCATTTCTATGCTATATGCTACTGTGGATGTATCAAAATAACAGCATAGGTAATAAATATTACTTGAATTCTACTTACCTTCAATTTCAGTCACAGTCACTCCTCTGCCTCCATAAACAACATCAAGAGGTGCATCTCTCTCTTCTACTTGTACTTCAATCTGAATATCATTTCTGTGCATTATGTTAATCTCAACCGACACATCGGAGTTTCGTCTATTAAGGCTCCCGCGTTTAGGTGCACTGAATTCTTTCTTTGTCACTACAAAGTCATTCCGCGCTTTCGCTGGCGATGGCACAATTTCAGTCTTTTGAATGCTTCTCCTTGGTGATCTGACTGGTGATTCAGACTTCAACGACTCTCTTGAACTCTTCTTTGGCGACAAAATCGAATCTCTGGAGGGTTTACCCGGAGATTTCGTCGACGTAACGTCTTTTTTCAGCGCTGTTAAGTTTTCAGTCAATGGCTTGCGTTTCGGTACTGTTTGACCGGTATTTGCAAGTTTTTGATCGATTTTCTCCTGTCTGGCCCGTGCTCTTTCTAACATTCGCTGGAAATAGGTCATAATTAATATAATAATTAAGTAATCGCCCTTGACCTTTGACTAAATGTAGCCGTTAGAACGATACATACCTGTGTGAAAGGATCCATCTTTCGTTTTGCACGATAGAGTCTATTTAGACGAAGTACAACACAAACACCATAATGTTAACTTTTCCTTAAAACTTAGGTAGCCTGCACGCTGTGTAACTTCCTAAAACAGTACTTTTAATCTTAATTTACACACGACCTGCCTCACTCGTCGAGCGTTTTGACTTGATTGACATCTCAAACCGAAATATTTGAATAGAGTTGCAAATGAATCCGACAGGTGGCGGGACTGAATAATTTCGTTCAGAAACAGCAGGGCTACTACAAAACTCGAAGTTCGTGTCGTGCGATTCTTCTGACACTTATACTGTTTAATACGAGAGCAAGAGGGACGGTACGATACGAACTTCGAGTTTCGAGTTTCGTAGTAGCCCTGCAGAACCGAAATACTTGATTATACTAGGTATTTATACTAAGTATTTTTTAAAGTACTAGACATGGTAGAACAATAAAGCACCTAATGAAAGAGAGTTGCCAGTACTGAAAATAATATAGTACAGTTTTTCTACTCACCAAGAGATGGCGTTAATAGCTAAGCTCTTAACTGATACAAATATTTGGTACAAATAAATTAGTTTTCTTGTACTAAACGAGAATGAGGGCTATCGTTTTTTGTCTCACTAGATGGCGCACTTGTTGCGTGAGGTTTTTAAGTATGGCTTTCAAAGTCTGTTATTACGGGCGTGAAAACAAAGTTTAGATTAAAATCATATTTAATACACCTTAAAACCGTACCATAAAAATATCGAGCATGCCACAGTGTTGCATAGTCCCCGTTTTGTTCGGAAAAAAAGGGAGGACAAAGGTTTCCGAAAGACAAAACTGTCTCAAAACACAGCATTCATTGCCCCGGATCGCATATTTGCTATAATTAATTTCAGATATTGCAAAATATTCACAAAATTATTCTTCTTCTTCTTTAAAAAAATATGGCTCTGTCCATCGGAGGACAATTTTGCCAGTGTCTAGTAGTTTTTGCCGTTGTACGGTAAAAAAATTCTAGAAAACGAAATATGAGAGGTAATGGTGGATGAACGATGACAGACCCAAAATTATTCTAATTTTAAATAAACCCGCGTAGCTCACCCAAAAACTATGAGATTTGACATTTCGGAGACCTCACGCTACACTAGCGCCTCTAGTGGCGAATTCATACGCGATAGCCCTCATTGTAGCATACTTTTTTTACCTGACTGCCGTCGGAAATAAGAACTTCATTTTTCAAGTGAATCTATGGTGTATGTGAGTATATTTTTCTTTGGTAAGATAGTGGGTTACCTATTAAATAAAAGTAGAAATAATGTTGTAATTCAGATATAAAATAACAATAGAAAAGCGTCGGAGACATAACTACCACAACAAAGTTTCACTTGGAAGTTTTTGTTTTTGTTGTTGTTTGTTTTTGTTTAGTTGTCTATGGGCGGTGGTGATCTCTTACCATCAGGAGACCCACTTGCTCGTTTGCCATCCAGTCGAATAAAAAAAAATATATATATGTTTAATTTTATTTTTATACCTTATTAACACTGACTACCACATTAAGCTTAAACAACTTTTTATCCTCGTCCGTCGTCCGCATACCTACCATTTTTTTGCAATTAACAAAGGTGAATACGAAATTGACATCATCTCACAAATTATAATAATAATAATAATTTCTTTTATTCAGGTATAACCCAATACATCGTAAATGTAAAACTACAATAAAATAAAATAAAAGTAAAATAAAAAGAACACAGTAAAAATAAAATTCCTGCATAGCTATATACAGGGTCCAGCTCGACATTAGCCGCATTAAGTACAATATTGTAACTAAGTAGGTAATAACAACTTTTTAACCGACGAAAAAAAACGGAGGAGGTACACAAGTCGACGCGTATATATGTCGGCGGCCGATCGTAAAATCCGCCAGATCACGAAATTCCTAGGCATATCGTGAAACGCCGCCATTTCATGATGTGCCTAAACGTTGGCCAGGCATATCACGATGTGCCTGAGAAATAATACGGCAGATCGATTAGAGCAACGCATTCGTCGATATTCCTAGCTATATACCAGGCACATCGTAAAATAGTTTCTTATTTGGCCACTGGTGGCGCTGCGTATGCAATGGCGGCCGTGACCAGCTGACCGGCCGTGTTTGTTTAGCGCGTGAGAAATGTCGGCGTCGCAACAAAATGATCTTTAAACCGAAAATAGTGATTGAATTCAAAATCTTTTGAAAGCTTTTGAACATCAGCTCCGTTCTTTTTATGTGAATCAAACGGATTCTGTGCACAATGTGAAAAAACCATGGACGTCTGCCCGTATTTTAGAGGTTAGTAGGTATTGTTGGTAAATAAAGTATTCACTAGTTGTTATTTATTTTTATAGAAAAATTTAGGTACGACGAGCGAAGCGAGGAGTGGTGGTTAGTATTAATTGTGATCACGACGCACGAGCCGAGCGAGCGAAGCGAGCGTGCCGCGGCAGCGGCCGGCGAAGTGCCAGAACCGATATGGCGCCGTTTCATGATACGCCTAGGAATTTCATGATCTGCCTAAACTGGCCAAATCATGAAATGGCGGCGCTTCATGATATGCCTAGGAATTTCATGATCTGCCTAAACGTCACTAGGCAAATCGCTAAACGGTGAGTTTTGAACGATATGGCGGATGTCCCTCAGCCAATTCATGAAATGGCGGCGTTTCACGATATGCCTAGGAATTTCGTGATCTGGCGGATTTTACGATCGGCCGCCGACATATATATATTTTTACGCATAACTTTTTAATTAAAATCTTATTCTTAAATATGTATTTTACGAGTCTTTAGTAGGTACCTACATCAAATGTGACTTTGTCAGCCTTAGAACCTTTCAGCCTTAGAACCTTACCTACTTAAATAAAGAACAATCACTTTTGCGGTAAGGTCAACCGGGGCTATGTCGTCTACGGGGCCGTAGTAGGTACGGGGCTAATGCGTCCATTCCAATTATCATATGAAAATCATCCTATACACCTACTCACGCCATTTTTAGGGTTCCGTAGCCAAAATGGCAAAACGGAACCCTTATAGTTTCGCGATGTCTGTCTGTCTATCTGTCCGTCCGTCCGCGGCTTTGCTCAGGGACTATCAATGCTAATAAGCTGTAATTTTGCACGAATATATATGTAAACTATGCCGACAAAATGGTACAATAAAAAACTCAAAAAGTTCCTCCCATAAACGTAAAGTGGGGGTGATTTTTTTTTCTCATCCGGCCCTATAGTGTGGGGTATCGTTGGATAGGTATTTAAAACCATTAGGGGGTTGCTAAGATGATTTTTCGATTCAGTGATGTGTTTGCAAAATATTCAACTTTAAAGTGCAAATTTTCTTTAAAATCGCGCGTCCGGCTCCGCCACGCTCCACTCTTAGCTCAATATCTTCGTAATTAAAGTAACTGCATCGTGGTTGGTATCATTTTCGGATAATTTAAAGATGCTGAATTCATTATTGATATGATAATTATACCTTCTCATATAAAAAAACGAGATTTTTGATAAAATATGAAAATATAGTTTTTCTTTTTTTTTAACCGCGTATAATACAAAAACTTGCCAGTTAGAACTCTGAAAAAAATGTATATATGGATAGCCCGTTTATTGGTATTATTGTCTACCAAATACTGTAAAAAAAATATTTATTACCGCGTGGCGAACAGCAGGGCTACTATGAAACTCGAAACTCAAAGTTTATGTCGTGCGGTCCCTCTGACACATATTATTTAATACGAGAGCGAGAGGGAGGGTACGACACGAACTTCGAGTTTCGTAGTAGCCCTGCAGATTCGTAAAAGGCAATTTTCGTTCTGAGCTTGTTATTTGCATAACTTAGAGAAATACATCAACTAATATCTAATTATTGGAAAATTTTAAGACGCTGGCTCCATGCCTGGTAAATAAATAGTAACTTTTCATAGAAAAAAATTTAGTTCACGAAAAAATAAATAAAACATCTATATTTTTTGACTTAATTGTTATGACTTTAAAAAATACTATTAAATAGCCTACTCATTCACAAATTTAAATATAATTATATATACTTAAATGGTATTATTATCTACCAAAAGCTTATAAAAAAATATTTATTGCCACGCGACAAGAATGTGCAGGTACTTTGCGGTCTGAGATTACAAAATTACAGTAAAAGTAAAAAGTGGAAATAATATTAAATATTACAAACTAAATTAAAAACTAAGATAGATCTAAAAAAAAGGCCCCCGAGGCATTTTTGCCGAAGATGCTGGCAGCATTTACTTACTCGTTGAATCGCTAAGCTAATTCTTGGAGCGAGGTAGCTGCCAGCTCTTTCGGTCACCGGTGGCACCTACCTATAAGCCTTTTCGAAATATCTGTGAAGAGGTTTAGTGCTCCTGGGCCCCCACCCTAAATTCTAATACTATTATTATATCACGTAATATAATTATTTTGTTTAATTGTTGATTCAATATAAAATTTTCGGCTAAGAGATGTAAAAAAAATACTCGAACCTATTAGGAGATAAAATTGTTTGGTACCCCTAGAATCTAGGAAGGGGCTAATGCGTCTATAAGAAACGAGGTCAATTAGACGCTATAGCCCCGAATATTTTTGTTCAACTTATTACCCTAAACCAAGGCTAGAATTCAGCGTTAAACATAATTTAATAAGCTTTGTCACGTGTGCTTTTATAAAATTATCTCGATTAAAATCATTCCGACCAATCCGATCTCATAATACTTGTAAAAGACGCTTTCACCCCACCTGGGGTTATAGCGTCTAAAAATCCCAGCTTTTGCAGAAACGTAATTTACACATAGAAGTTATTAAAAATGCCACAAAATGGCACTAAAATATGAAATTAGATAAAATATGCTAGCTCGTATTATAAGTTATAGCTTTAAAGGATACTTAATGTGGTTGTTATAATCTGATAAATATGCTGTTTAAAGTATTGTGACGCATTAGCCCCGGTTGCCCTACCTACTTTAAAGTACATTACAACCGTTTACTACGGCAACAACATTCGCATGATCATTTTAAAGTGAATAATACCTAGTTGTTTGTGTGACCTCACCTCTCAATATCAACGCGGTATAGGTACAGACCTACTCCCGTGGTTCACACGATTGTTTATTGGTAGGTAAGTCTGAGACCCAGACACTGTATCTAAATAGCGAGCCGGGTTTGAGGTAAATCTGTCTGAGCACTTTTTTGGCGCTTGGCTCCATTGCAAATTTGGTACCATTCCGGTTTACGGGGTATCAAGTGTAGCGAATTTGGTTGTTTTTTACAGAGCTTGTAGGTATTATAGATCCACAAAACAACTTTTTTTTCAATTTGTCACTTAAGCCATTTATCCTTGGATGGAAACAAATGGCATCGGAATCTGAATATTGTTTTTACTTGATCTTGAACATGTTAATTCATTTTGCTTCAACCAGAATTTTTGATGCATGTAACCTAAATCATTTTGCCTTGAACATTTGAACAATATTTATTTTTCTCACTTGAATCAATCTTACCTGAACTAGAATATGAAACAATTTGACTTGTGCAAATTTTCCGTGACCACTTTTTAGTCTTTTTGTCACTTGATTCCTTTATATTAGTTTATTATTTATACTAAATATAGTACTGAAATCGATTTATTATTTCACCTAGCAGTAAAAAATGGCGTAAAAAATTACAAGCAAATGAACACAAATCATAATACCCAGGTATTTGAGATTAAAAGAAATTATTATTAATTCTATTTTAATTTGAGTCATTTTTACTTGAATAGTTTACAACCAGGTGGGCGATTTAAATCATTTATCTATGAACAGTTTCTACTTAGTGAGCGATTTAAATCATTTATTCTTGAAGTATCAAAAAAGTGTACATAAACTTAACTTAAACCATTTGCTTTGAACTTAGATATTTCTGCCCTGATCAGAGAATTGTGCAAAATGGCTCAAGTTACATAAAATAAACTTTATTTCTTTTATATTTATGTATCAAAAATTAGCAAAGAATATGCCGCTTTATGATTGGGACACTCTAATTAAATTTTTGTCAAGTCTTTTAGGACCAGTCATTTTTTTACATCTTTAAAACGCTCTCCTGTAAAGTTTTCAAAATGGCGCTTGAGTCAAACAGCCTTTTAACCGAAGCTTTTAACCGTCGAGTTAGCTAGATTGATTGGTGTTTAGTCTATTTGATATAATAACACTCAACAGGTGACGGGGTAATTTTTTAAAATCACCCAGGGGAGTATTTACCCTACGACCAAGAGGGCCATTGGCTCAGGCCGGCAGACAAGTGTCAGAGGGACCGCACGACACGTACTTCGAGTTTCGAGTTTCGTAGTAGCCCTGCTGATCAACCGTACATATACGTATTTCCATGGTCCCCTTGGCCCTAGGATAAATATTAAATACGCCTCTGTCTGATTTTGGGGCTGGTAGTGGTCGCATTATAGACAGCAGCAAGGCTACTACGAAACTCGAAACTCGATGTCGAGTTTCGTAGTAGCCCTTATAGATTTTGCTTCCACCCGATGGATTCATACTGCACACAAGCCTTTACTGGATATCGGGCCGATTTTAGAAATCACATCAGTGATAATATGAATTGGCGAAAAATAGAGTCAAAAAACGTCCTTAAGCTGTGCCTCTTTGGTCACACACAATAGAAGGATTTTTATTTAGCACTTTCGAGTAATAGGTGTTTTCCACTGATGAGTTTCCGAAATCGGTCTCCAAAGCAAACAACGTCGCGTGCGCTGCAAATGACATTAAAATGGTTCTACTGATTTTGATACTGTTTATTTAAAATTATCTTTGGAGTCATCTACATCTCGGCCTATATATATATATACGGTCCACTGCAGGGCATAGGGCCTCCTCTCAGAATCAAAGGGCTCGGCTCGGAATGTAGTTCCCACGCGGGCCCAGTGCGAATTAGCAACTTCGCAAAAAAAAATCGCAGGTGTGTATAGGTTTCCTCACGATGTTTTCCTTTATCGTAAAGCTCATGATAAATTATTTCGAGTTGTGCGTGCGAGCCAAGGCTCGAACCCACAACTCTCTACATGAGAGACCACAGGTTTATTTAGTGTCAAAAACACATTACAAAAGGTTTCATAAAGATTAATTGACGAAAAATACATGAACTGAACTAGAGCTCCTCTTTTTTGAAGCAACAATCAGGTCGTGACTAGACTTAATTAGTTTTTTTCTCTGCATATTTTATATTGATATACCTACCCACCTACGTTTAGTTAAGAGTCTAAACAATAATTACCGCTCTAGACGTTGCAAGGAAGACTGACGAGACCGGTTGTAGCAAGATACATCTAATACCAGCTTAGGTACGCCATCCGGTCTGGCTCAACATACGTAAACTAGTTTAAATAAATACCCACTTACTTTTGATATACCTAATGTATTATAGAGTCTGGCTATTAAAGGTTGGCAACCTGAAGAAAACATATTTAAAAAGCTTGTCAATATCTCGCAAGAGAGAAATAAATAAATAACTATCCAATGTCCTTCTCAGGAACTACATACCAAATTTAATTCAAATGGGGTCAGCGAGCGATTTAAACGTGTAGAGTTAACAGACAACAGATAGACACAGTTACTTTCGTATTAATAAACACCTACATATACACCGAGAAGAGCTGTCCCTTTTATTGCAAAACATAGCATTGGTAAACAAACAATTATAACTTGAATAAATACCTAAAGCTGTAAACAAAACAATTGAGTGTCGTTGTAAGGAAAATCCGAAGCAAAAACTTACTGGTAATTCGCCAATAGTTATCGCTATGCATGTTGTCAACATCTCGGGCAAAGCAGTGACGTTTTAATGAGACTGGACACTTATTTGATTGAAGCAAATCTAAGTGTTTTAATAAAAAAAAATGATGAACTTTTAGGTAAAAACCGGCCAAGAGCGTGTCGGACACGCCCAAAATGTTCCGTAGCCATTACGAAAAAATTAAGTAATATTTTTCTTTGGATTTCGTATTTTATACAGAATCAAGTCAAGTCAAAATATATTTATTCAATTTAGGCTATAACAAGCACTTATGAATGTCAAATCTTCCGAGTTTAGGTATATTTTATACCTTAGGCTGCTATTTACTCGTAAACTACTAATAATTCTCAAGCTCAGTTATAGTTTTCCTTGAAAGTTTGATATACTTACTACCATCCTGAATTTTTTCAAATTTTTCCACCCACCGTTTTAGATTTTAGAGGGGTGGGGACGCTCGATTTTAATGAAAATTTGCACTTTAAAGTTGAATATTTCGCAAAAAAATCACTGAATCGAAAAATCGTCTTAGTAAACCCCTAATAGTTTTACAAGACCTATCCAAGAATACCCCACACTATAGGGTGGGATGAGAAAAAAAAATCACCCCCACTTTACGTGTATGGGAGGTACCCTAAAAAAAATTTTGTTGAATTTTTAATTGTACCATTTTGTCGTCATAGTTTACTTATATATCCGTGCAAAATCACAGCTTTCTACCATTGATAGTCCCTGAGAAAAGCCGCGGACGAACAGACAGACAGACAGACAGACATGGCGAAACTATAAGGGTTCCGTTTTTGCCATTTTGGCTCCGGAACCCTAAAAATCATAAAGTTATAGTAAAAAATATATACTTAGTGTTTATTGGATAACTAGTGATTATTGGTAGTATTCATATGTAAACTATTTTTAGACCGGTCCATACAAGGTGATAAGGTAAAGACAGGTGAGAATATCTTGCTAGAGGATTCTACATAGGTACAACTTATTATTTAAAGAAGAAATTCTAATAACGCCCATAACGCTTAACGCCTGCAATTGGTAAGTCAATCCTACCTAAGAGTTTTTTAATAAGAAAACGCTTTTCGAATTTGCTTACCGGAACCCTTTAAAATATTAGAAAACCCTTAAACTTTCAAGTCTTCGATTGTGAAGAAACACTACAGACAAACGTTAATTATTTTTCATTATTTTGTCATATACTTCCATAGCATTTTAAAACGAACTCAATAAACAAATAGCAAAAAGTAACAAGCAAATTCAGCTACTACTGTCATCGATTTATAATATAAATAATAATAGGTATTCTAAATCGATGATACTGTATTTGCAACGTCGCCACTCTCCCAGAGGCTTCACCCACTTAGGCAGTAACTCTACGAAAATAAGACTAACTGAGCTTTCGTAATTCATAATCTTTTTGTATGTTTGCCAACTGGCCGAACCAGAACCAGTCTCCTCTTAGCGGCAGTGAGAAGTAGACACACGCAGCTTGTGCAACATATACAAAACATGGGTATGTTTACATAGCTGTTTCTATCCATTCTATTTCGATACTATTTGAATTTAAATATCTGAGACTTTATTTTTCAATACAGTCCTAAAGTATAATGTTTCTCATAGTCATAGATTTCTTTTTCTTAATGTGATATGGTGCATTTTGGACTACCCACGGTTTTCCAAACGCGATAGTAATTTAGTTAAAAAGATTGCTCTTAACATTAGTTTAGTTGATTGAAAACAATTATGTACCTATTGGATTTAGCTACAATGGGTTAACTTAGGTTTAGTAGACTAGAGTAGAAACGCGTACATATAAACATGCATATTTCCATTATACTTACATACACGTGACTCCTAAAATCATAATCCTTCGTTTTGGCTATGCCATTGTCGGATAAAAATAACAAGTCTTCGAACATTGCATTGTAGATTTAAGTAGGTACATGAAGAAATAGGCTATATTGAAGGGATTCAATGTGAAGTCATAACAATACCTATTGTCAATATACTCCGTTAATATATATTTCAATTTATATAAATTCCGACACTGAATTTTGGTGGATCAATCAATCAATCAAATACTTTATTTTACATAAAAACATGGTGTACAAAATAGGTCTTAAATATTATTAGTTTTCACATGCTCTGTTGCTAGGACAACACGTAAAATACAATTGAATAAAATAAACAAAATAAGTAAAAATAATACAATAAAAGTACATTTACTTAATTTTTTTAATGTCAAGATACAAATAATATCCTCTGCCTGGAGAGAGATCTCTATATTGTAGCCTCTCCCCACAAAAAGTGTAAAGTACCTACCTATGCAATTTTCCGTGGTAAAAACTATCCTATGTCCTTCCCTGGAACTTAAACTATATGTACTTATACCGAATTTCATCTAAATCGGTTCAGCGGCTAGACGTGATGAAGTATAACACACTAACAAACAGACTGAAAACTTTCGCATTTATAATATTAGTGGGATCTAAGTAGGTACTTGTACTTTTTTTTGACGACCTAGATGATGATGATGATGATGATTTTGATGGCCTAGTGGTTAGAGAACCTCACTACGAAGCTAGAGGTCCCGGGTTCGATTCCCGTGTCGGGGCAGATATTTGTATGAACAATACGAATGTTTGTTCTCGGGTCTTGGGTGTTTAATATGTATTTAAGTATGTATCTATCTATAAAATTATATTTATCCGTTGCTTAGTACCTACCCATAACACAAGCTTTGCTAAGCTTACTTTGGGACTAGGTCAATTGGTGTGAATTGTCCCGTGGTATTTATTTATTTATTTATTTACTGTCAGTTTGACAGAATCAGGTGCTAAATTATGGAACAAACTTTAAAAAAAAAACATTTTTTTTAAACCAAACCTTAACAAAAAGCCATTATTGACATTGGTTCATAAACAAACATGACAGAAAATTTTCCACAGCCGCTATGAGTAGGTAATCTAGTTTGCGGCTAACCGTAACGACGCTATGCATGTTTTTGTACTCAGATAAGATACAGCAGTTTTATTAAGTACCTACATTTAAAAGAAAGAAAATATTTAATTGGCAACGCAATTAAACAAACAATACAAGACAACAATATAAACAATACAAGATAAAATAGTACAATACAGCACAGATCATATTATTAATTATGGCATCTCTAGTTATGGCAGGACATATAAAACTTATTTACAAAAAATATATAATATACAAGTAAGAATACTGAAAACCATTGTACCACTTAAAATTAAACTTAAGTATAGAAACAAATACGAAAAATTGTTTCAGCACTGTAGAATCATAAATGTATTTGATAAAGTCAAATTAGCCATAGCTTTAGAATATAAGGATAGACTGGGAGAATTAGTTAGATATGACAGACCAAAAAGGCTCCGAACCCTAGATAATAGTAATCACTTCATCACTCCAAAATGTCAAAACATTTATGGCAAAAGGATCTGGTCCTACATCCTTCCTCAAATACTAAATGATTTTCCCAGGGCTACAATTGATAAAATAACTAGCAACCCTAAGAACATAAAAAACATAATTAAGAATTTACTTATTAAGGGCAACTCATAGCCTAGCAACTAAAATCTTTAAAAATAAAGATTAGCTAGGAATATCACTTAACTAATTGTAAAATTGTTATGAAATCAACAGTTATAATTTAAAATTTTTTTTTTTTTATATAAAAGGAGTTTTAAAAAAAAATAAGAATATGACTTTGCAAGTAGTCTGTCCTGCGGCAAAAGGAGCAAACTCAGCTAATGCTGCGCTTACGTGAAAGCTGCCAGCGCTGGTTTTCAGTCTGCCCCTGTTGAAACATGCTGGAATATTGTCTATTAAAATGGCAAAGTACCTACCTACATACATGACAGAGGACCTGTACACCATCTCTGTTAGTTTCTGTTATTAGGGTTCCCTACCTCAAAAATAACAATACCCCACTTGGACACGCGAAGTGTGGGTTTCCGTAGGTACTAAGTACGCGGCTAGTATTCAATACGTTCGCTATAAACTTTGTCTTCATCAATCTGAAATAAAATGAAAATGGTGGTGTTTATAAAATAATTAAAAGGCCGCTTCATAGAAAGTCACCAGGAGACCCATTTGCTCGTTTTCCATCCAGTCAAATAAAAAAAAAATGAAAAAAAAAGTATAAAAAATCCTACAATGCGCCCTGGGTTATTCAAGCGTTTTTTTATTTCATTGGGCACATTTTTGTTGACATGGTAGAAGATTTTGTTAGTTTCCAGGTTATCTTGTAGAAGTTAAAAAAAAATAAGGAATATTACTGCAATTTTCTGCCGTCAGAGTGCAGCACTAGCACAAGCACAAAACAGTAAATAGTTTTTTGAGTATCTTAAATGCCATAATGTCATATTATTTCAATTATTTTTTTGGAAATAAAGCTCTATCGTTACTATCGATGTAAATATCATGTTATTTTGTTACTAATAAATATAATATCATGATTTCTATAAGTACCTACCTACTAATACTCTTTGGTCATGATCTGTCATGGCGACAAAATATAAAGAGAACTGACTGTCATGGAGGTTTGCGCTAGTGTCGGACACGCCCGAAATAGGGTTCCGTAGCCATTACGAAAAATTAAGTAATATTTTATTAAAAATTAAGAAAAATTAAGTAGGTATATTTTATACCTTAGGCTGCTATTTACTCTTAAACTGCTAATAATTCTCAAGAAAACTTAACCGTTATAGTTTTCCTTGTAAGTTTGATATAGGTCATCCTGATTTTTTTCAAATTTTTCCACCCACCGGTTTAGATTTTAGAGGGGGGGGGGGGCGCTCGATTTTAATGAAAATTTGCAATTTAAAGTTGAACATTTTGCAAACAAATCACTGAATCGAATTTTTTTTATAGCAACCCCCTAATGGTTTTAAAATACCTATTCAACTCCCACACATGTTGGATGAGAGAAAAAAATCACCCCCACTTTACGACTATGGGAGGTACACAAAAAAATTTTTTTTTTATTTTACCATTTTGTCGGCATAGTTTACATATATATTCGTGCAAAATTACAGCTTTCTCGCATTGATAGTCCCTGAGCAAAGCCGCGGACGGACAGACAGACGGACAGACATGGCGAAACTACAAGGGTTCCGTGTTTGCCATTTTGGCTACGGAACCCTAAAAATGTGACCATGAAAATTGAGTGAGACGGTTGAAACGCTGGTAAAATGACTGCTAGCTGACATTAAAGTCATGGATAAAGCTTCGATTTATTAAAAATGTTTTCGCTTGTTTATCATTTCGCGATATTTGCGTCGATTAGTAGGTCAAGGGGCGCTTGCAAAACATATAATGACACATAATTATAAACAGATAATGATATTATGCATCATAAATCACTGCGGAATTAATCAAATAGTGTGTTCGTTTAGAACACGTTGCTTTATTTGAGGGTCGAGCCAAAACTGCTACTAAATAATAGATAAGTAGATTATATTTATTACCTTATGAAATTTCTGAAAAATATATTAGGTATAGGTATAGGTATAAATAAACACATGTCCATTATATCTACCTATTTCAGAAGAGTGTATTCAAATGTATACAAATAAAATAATGTATAATACCTAGTACTTAATCCAAATAGATTAAACGTCAGTCAAAAATAAAATCACAAATTATAGAATTATAATTATATTCTAGAAATAATAATAACAATAATGAACAGTGAAATAAAAATAAAAATAAAAATAATGTAAATAAATATAAGTATAATAAAAATAATAATAATAAAAATTGTATTATAAATAAATAATGTTTAATGTAATACAAGTTCACAAAACATGCAAACGTTGTAGGTAAAGTCAGTAGGTGCAAAAATTTGGAAATAAAATTAAAAGGAATGTATATTAAATGAAACAATTTATGAAATAATAGTGAGAGAGATATTTTTATAGTTGTAATATTATAATTACGAAAGATATAAAACATCGCTTCACAATATCGTTGTATAGCACTAAAAATCAACGTCGGGTTACTATTTGTGTTTGTACTAAAAATACACGCTGTATTTCAGCTCCATGATTAAACTTTGTTTCAGGATCCTTAACGGTGTTGGTGTTCTCCGTGTTTGCGGTGATTCTGCTCATCAGCTACACAGATGCTAGTAAGTTAATAATTTCGAGAAGAGTAGTCGGGGCTACGGCTCCGGGAATGCCCCTCTTTGGTGAAGTTCCAATCCACACGAGAAGTCGATTAAAACTTAATATTATCATGGTAGTTGTGCGTGACCTGACACGACACTTGTCTGTTTTTTTGATAGAACAACAAATTGATGACCAAACTGCTTTAACATTCGAATGGGATTTTTATTTGAAATTAATGACCTAATGGCCACGGAAGTGAGGGGCAGAGGCCAAATACTCTCCCTCCCCTTCAAACAGGGTCTCACAGCGCAGGCAACCTCATGCATAAACGTGAAGAAACCTTTGGCAGAGTTCCCTCACCACCCCACTTCCGCGGTCCCCGGAAAAGCACGGAATGGTATTGTGAATCTATTAATCTAAATAACAGCGATCCGTATTTGATCTCGCCAGGCAGCTGCCCTCTTCCGACGAAGGTATACGGCTGTAGTCCAAAATGCACGCAAAACTACGACTGCAAGGGTGGCAAGCTGTGCTGTCGCAACGGATGCAACGCCATGTCGTGCGCCGAGCCTGTCAGCAACGGGCAAGGCACCAGCGGCGATAAATACTCGGGTAAGTAACTGGGAAAGGCCTATTCGAGCGTTTTTAAATTAAATTGTATTAGGTAGGGAAAAACTTTAATAAATTACCTGCTTTATGTAGTAGTGCACAGAACTGATACGGGACTTAAGTAAGTCATTTTTCGAATATGGCATTTTGACTTATCTACACGGGCCATTAGCCCATTATTCAAGCGTTTATTCCGTATCATTTTCGTGGGCACATTTTTGTTGAAATCTCTAGGTTGTGTTGCAGTTTCTAGGTTATTGAGTAGAAGTACGGGATGTCTTAAAAATAATCGCACATAACGTCAAATTCTACAGCCCATTCATAAAGAAATGTAACCACGAAAATGAGACGGTTGAAACACTTGAATAATGGTACTCCCTGTACACATGAAAAACTTAAATAAATGACCTGTTGTATGTAGTAGTGCACAGTATTGATATAGGACTTAAGTCGACATATCTATACGGACACTACTCCTATATACAATTTTTTTCACAACTCTGTTCCCACCAGATTTTGGGTCATTATTTCCAGTGTTCGGACAACTTTTACAAATGATTTTTCTAGATTTTCATAGCGTTTCCGGTTATTTATTATAAGAACACAATAAACAATGACAATTACAAAATGAATAATCGACCAAATGGTTTGATCTACGTATAGATTTTATGCCGACTTACTAATTGACGAAACGAGTAAGTTGAGTATGAAATGATGTCAATGTTACTCTGCCAAATGATGTTGTGCCAAATGAAGTATTTGCGAATAGTTCGCACCTTTAAAATTAAACTGAAATGATTCGAAATTTTCTCATTTTAAAATTCAACCAGTTGTGTTTTATGTAAAGTTTATTTTGGAACTGTGAATATTTCGAATTGTTTCAGGTTAATCTTAAACGTGCGAGTTGAAAATTGGCGCAATAGAAGTAGCGAATCAATCGGTCACCGTCTGCTCGGCTATGATAATTATGTTAATCTCTTCTACATGTCGCATTTTTCTACTGATTCTTGTTTATTGTTGTATTAAAAACTCGCAAGATCTTGAGCTCACCGAGCCACACTAATCTTAAATTTGTGACAATGAGGGCTATCGCGTATGAATTCGCCACTAGAGGCGCTAGTGTAGCGTGAGGTTTCCGAAATGTCAAATCTCATAGTTTTTTACGCGGGTTCATTTATAATTAGAATAATTTTGTGAATATTTTGGAAATATCTGAAATTAATTATGGCAAATATGCGTTCCGGGGCAATGAATGTCTGTTGAGACAGTTTTGTCTTTCGGAAACCTTTGTCCTCCCTTTTTTCCGAACAAAACGGGGACTATGCAACACTGTGGCATGCTTGATATTTTTATGGTACAATTTTAAGGTGTATTAAATATGATTTTAATCTAAACTTTGTTTCACGCCCGTAATAACAGACTTTGAAAGCCATACTTAAAAACCTCACACAACAGTGCGCCATCTAGTGAGACAAAAAACGATAGTCCTCATTCTCTTGAACTCCAAACGATGCATATATTTTGACTCTAAAATGGTTTTCATTATAATTTTAGCCGGCAGCGGCGTGTACTGCAACAACCAGAAGTGCAGCCCGCAAGAGGTGTGCAAGCAAGACCCCGCCACCAAGCGGATGAAATGCGTGCGCGCTTAAGGAGGGTGTTTAGACAGGCGAAATATAGATGGCGTTAGTAGCGTGAGATCCGTTTGACGTTACAGTCTTGCTTGTGATTGGCTCGCGTGACACAAGTGTCAAGGTTGTCAAAAATCATTACCTCCTGACATGATTGATACTAGCGCCAGCTAGAATGTCAGTGCCCATGTCTATGATATTTTTATAGAGACATCGTCACACAGACTGAAAATTTTTAATCCCACTTGGGCCCGATTGCATAAAAAAATACAAGCTAATAGTATTAGCGATTTTATATTGAAATTTACTAATATTATTAGCTTGTACTTTATTATGCCATTAGGCCCTGGAGGAAAAGTACCTACCTACCTACGCTCTCAATACTGAAGTAAGATACTCAAAATAAACATTTTTTTAAAGAAATAAAGCTGCACTAAAGGATTCAACACAAGTCTCATTCAAACGAAATTAAAGCAAAATTCACTTGTGTTGTGACTCATTTCAATTTTTAATTGATAGCGTTTGGTAAGTCAATGCTACCTAAGTGGTATATTTTAATAAAGTTTTTTAACGTTCACCTTCCAAGCGTTTTATTTCCAGCTCAAATAAAGACCGTTATTATAAAATATCTGTATAAAAGATTAAGGATATGTTATAAAATTACTTCGCAACTTACACAAACTACCTACACATTATACTTAATTTAACCTAACCTAACTCAGTATGCGTGTGTTTTTGGATTGCCAGAAAGTTTATTCGAAGTCAGATAGGTAAGTCCTTGTTTGGAAGTCATACGCCATGACAAGTTACTTTTTGAACTTACATCATTTTATTGAATATTATATGTATGTGTCATTTTGTCATAAAGGCCGGAGTCTGGAACTGAAAAAATTGATGAAAAAGAAACCAATATTTTACAAAAACCATATTTGAGAATTTATACGTTGAAGTGTCAATTACTAAGAAAGTAGAGTTCTTAGTTATTTAAATTCTATTCTGCGTATTCTGTTGTTTCATATTATAGTGATTCTACAAGTCTCGTACAGTCAATGTCATAAATAAGTGATCACTTTTGTACCTTGTCGCTTTCAGTCGCTACGTGATTTCGTGTGTAATATTATAAATGCGAAAGTAACTATCTGTCTGTCTGTCTGTTACGCTTATATTCACGTCGACGAAACCACTGAACCGAGTACGATGAAAGGTAAGTTTACTTTGAGATAAGTTTGTACCCCAAGGATCAACACAGGATACCTTCTATTCCGGTAGAGGGCGCCACCGCGCGATATCCTAGATCCACGCAGACGAAGTCACGGGCATAAGCTAGTTAGTTATAAATAAGAAAATGAAATAGTGTCTACAGCCCCAATAATAAGCCAATTAAGTCATATGATAAGAACGCCGAACGAACCATTTATATACCACATACGCTCGACTTGCAGTTCATCCTATTCTCAAGTCTAAATGGGGAAGCAATAAGGCACTACCCTTCACCATAGAGCAGAGGGTTTATTTTTTCATCAGTTACATCTCCTGAGTATTGTTGTGTAGTCGATACCTAGTCTCAGTCGCTGCCGAGCGCCCGGCGATGGCGCCTCGCGCCTATAAAAAACCTTCACAACACGCGACAGAATTAAAAAGTTACAAATAAAACGTGACTGCCAGTTCGTCGGGCATTGCATGCGTAATTTTTTTAAAGTCAGTTTGACGTTTAAACACTTTCAAAAAATCGCAGGAAAGTTATTAAGTATTCGTACCCAAGTATCGCGTAATAGATTAAATAAGTAGAGATTTAATTCAAGTAGTTTAAAATTATTCACTTGAATACTCCCAGTTTTTTTTTTAATTTGGAATAAACCAGAGGTGCACGCATTGTCATTTATCATAAAATTCATAACTTTTACTAGGCTCGTTTAAAATGAAAATTAAACTTTTATTTTGCGGGCAAAGAATCCTGAACATGTTAAAAGTTCTAATAAGTACCTACTTATCTATAGCCATGTGTTATCAAGTCAATTATTGCAGTAACAGGTGCTTGGAATTGTAATTACTTACTGTAAGTATAATAAGGTATTAAGAGACGGTCTGTAATAATAAGGCAAGGCACTCAAGTTTATTCTTAAAAAAATCTATCGGAGTAAGTATAAGTTAAAGAGCACCCAAAATTATTGCGTGTTTTTTCAGGAGGGGGGGGGGTAGATTTTGGAAATAGCAAGGTACTTATATCTATACGTTGCAAAAAAGATGAAAAATAAAATAAGTGCCCCTTAAAAACTACCTCTCAAATTAAATTATTATGCCTAACTTGTGAAAAGGAACACGCTTGTGAACAGGGATTTTTTTTCCTACAATTAAAAGGAGGATAATAACAGCCTCATGTTTAATAAATAATTTCACACACCCTTAATAAGTACTCTAGCTCTTTTGGGACTTTTGAGGTCACCTGAGTATTGACTAGCGATCACATTCAACGTCGCTCTACCATGCTCTACCCTCATTCTAAGTAAACCGTTTGACGGAACAAAGTGATGAAAACGATAGCGATTTCAAGTGCCTCTGTTCGCCTTCGCGTTAGCGTATTTTGAGCAGAAGTGTAGTCGAACCTTAAATGGTAACTCAACTGCTTGCCTGTGGGCGTAATTAACGACGTTGGAGATATACTCACCTATAATTTTATACTTGTAGAGCTACAGCGAGCAGATCGATAATGATCATTTATTCAGAAATGCACCGCAGCCTTTATGACCAGTGCCTACGCGAGACCGTTCGAGCAATAAATCCAATACTTACTCAAACCTAGTACTAAAAAAAAAGTTAGTTATTCTAGCGGCTATTGTATCATATTCACTGCTGGCATATTTTTTTTAATCTGTCGTCAGGAACTGGGTTTGTGAAATCAAATTAGGTACCGTAGCGTACGGTACGGGTGTAACGGGTTACTTATAGCCCTGAAGGGTAACTTAGGACATTGGGAAAATAATAATTAAAACCATATTTAAAAACAAAATACTTCCAGATTAACTCGGTTCATCTTTTATTGTTTTGTAATTAATTTTGGTTATGGCTCATTGCCATATATGACGTTGGTTTCACCTAAGCGCGGGCGTCCACATTTGTATGGTTTTATTAAGCCCTTTTTTATAAATATGACTTTATTATGGGATAAAGTTACTCTACTTATTGAGTCTAAGTGGTCTAAATACCCCGACTTTACCATTCACGAAAGTAAAATTCATAAGTACAAAACTAAGTACTAACTTCAGCTCAATTTAATTTTCGACTGTTGACTAATCATACCTTGCTGTAATTTTCAACAACTCAAATTGAGTCCAATCTTACACTACTTTGAAAGTGGTATTTTTGAGATTGCGAGTTCAAAAACCAGACCCAAACGCGGGGATTTTTAGTATGTTAGACTCGTGACAAGAAGTAAAAAGACTTTAAAATAATGTGATTTAAAAAAAAGCATGAGTTCGGATGAGAATGCGTGCTGCGCGGCGCTGTGGGCGCGGCTGCGCGCGCGCGGCGCGGGGCTGCGCCGGCGGCGGCGCGTGGCACCCGACAGCGCGCCCGCCAACGGAAAATCATCCAGGTCAGTACCACAGCATACAGATACGTACTTATAGGTAAGAAGCCGTGGTGGCCTAGTGGTTTGACCTATCGCCTCTCAAGCAGAGGGTCATGGGTTCGAACCTCGGCTCGCACCTATGAGTTTTTCGAAATTCATGTGCGGAATTACATTTGAAATTTACCTCGAGCTTTGCGGTGAAGGAAAACATCGTGAGGAAACCTGCACAAACCTGCGAAGCGATTCAATGGTGCGTGCGAAGTTCCCAATCCGCACTGGGCCCGCGTAGGAACTATGGCCCAAGCCCTCTTGATCTGGGAGGAGGCCTGTGCCCAGCAGTGGGACGTATATAGGCTGGGGTGAGGTAAAAAACTTAAGATGACCCGGGCCCAATTACATAACAAATTACAAGCAAATAGTATTACCTAGTGAATTTCAATACAAAATCTTGTAATTTGTTATGCAATTGGGACCCGAGGCGGTATTGCTCTAGTTTCTGACGCTCGCGATCGCAATCAAATGACAGATTTCGCATACAAAAGCTGTCATTTGATTGCGATCGCGACCGTCAGAAACGTTAGGCAGCATGGCGTCTGGTCATCTTCTTAAGTTTTTTACCTATACTGGTATAGGTACTTAGTTATGTACAGAATGGACAAGTATGACCCCGTTGGCAAATTGCGAGTGTCTGTGATCACTTACATACGAGGTCAAAGATAGGTTTATTATATTATAGATACTTTTACTACCTTGTCGATGTCACTTTATGTCTTTTGTCAGGAGGCATAATATTGTGACAAGGTGCTTTATTAAAGTGTAAAGATAACTTTGACCTCGACTGACCTACGTACATACCATGATGACCTAATGTGTCAAATCTTTTCTCACATACGGCCTTTGTCTCATTTTTCACTGTTATTTTGTATATATGAAGTAGAGAACAATCAAACTTCTATTATACCTATGTACTTAAGTCAAGGAAATCAAAATGATAATGATTAATATCCCATAAAAGTTAAAACAGGAAACTTGTAGGGTATCTAAGTTGTCCTAGAAACTTGAAACTTGCAATGGTATGAAGGTAAGCTCTTGTAGCACAACCAACAAAAAAAGTCTGTTTTTTTGTCTATCTACGTCAGGAACCATCTAAAATGATCCCACACTGGGTACGTTTTGCTGAGAAAAGGGGCTCTGCTAACACTGAATATTCGTAGATTCCTACAAATTTGTACAACACCCTCGGTGCGCGAGCCCGATTCGAATTTGACCGGTTTTTTGTACATTTTTATTACTTTAAACCCTACTTAGGAAATAATGAAATAAAGTGGTTGTATTATAGCTAATTATTACGAAAAAATCCTTTACTCTTTGTTAAATAAAACAATCATTCCTTATTCCAAACATTTTCACAGTACAAAAATGTACTGACTACTTAAGTCATTTTCCTGGTTTACTAGTAATGCTAGTGGTAATTGCACAGTGGGGCGCGTGTCGTGACCGCTGGGTTTGTTGAAAAACTCCTAATTCTACCAGGAAGTGAGCCGCTGTGGTTTGGATCTTGATACAGCGCACAGTGGTCAAAGAAAGTTGCGATTTGGACATGAAATTTTTGTCTGCTATATCACATCTGAATAAGCAATTAACAATGAGCGTTTGAACGTTGTTTGTACGAAATAAAAGTAATGAATTTTAGACAAGACATTAATCTGTCATCTCCCAGGATAACAGGATCAAAGGAATTTGGGCACAAATTTGTGCCTCTGGGAGAGGACAGGTTAAAAAAAATTACAGTCTCAACTCTGCGGAAATATTAAGTACCTAATATGGGTGAAAAATTTATTACTTACTTTTGAAAAGAAAACGTCCTAAATAGACTAATAATTTACAAATACTAAATCGTGAGTATTTTTAATCAGACATGGAAACATGCAAAGTGCAATTACAGCCCTTTATTTAATATTGTTAGAACTGTAAAGTAAGGTACAGTGTAACTCACTTATTAAATAGATATTTGAACTCATTTTTATTCTATGCTGCAAGAACCGTAAGTAAGTAAGTAAGTAAGTAAGTTCATAATGGTATTTCCATCAGGAAAAGTCGGAATACAACGGCACCTGGAGAAACAATGAAGAATAAAGATGAAATGAGTGACATTTTCATATCCATTAATACGGAACTTTATTATTTAGTGTCAAATGCCAAAAAGGATGTACAGTCACCAGCATTAATATCTGCCACAGCACAGCGGAGCGTGCAAAAATATCTGACATGTCCTTTCCTGCACTAGAAATAGAGTCGTATCAGATATTTATGCACGCTTGTTGTATCAGATATTGGTGTTGGTGACTGTACGATGAGTACTGAAGCTAATTAAGACAGCAAGATAAATATGAATTTTTCCGATAAAATACGATGCAAAATCATTACACACTACATCTTTATTCAATTATTTTTCACATTTATAAGCCTTAGATATTATTATCTTCTTGACATTAGACTTCAATTTCGTATCTAAGTATTTGACCGTTATATTTTTTGGAATTTTGTTATAAAAAAAACGTATGGTATCTTAACGAATTATTTGTTTCACCTTCTTGCAAATAGCCCACTGTGCCCCACAATAAGGGCATGGCTCGCGTGACATCCCACTCGATGCTCTCTATACAATACCGTATACACATAATAAAATAACTAACAGCACGCACCGCTGAAAGAAATATGGCGTTATTTTTAGATGAATTCATTACGTTAGCGTTATTACACAAGGAAGTTGACTGATTGCTTTCGGTATAAACAACGCGTAAGAATTTTAATAAATACTTAGAGGGTTGGGGCGGATTTTCGAAAACGTTTTTACATTAATAAGAATTAGAATTTACTAGTGCTTGCCCGTGGCTTCGCACGATTTTATTAAATTCCCAAAAAAATAAATCGTTGTATTTATTGATGTTGCTATAAACAACAGTGCCAAATTTCATGACTTTATACCCAGTGGGTGCATTTTCGAGATTTTACCCCGATATCGTTGGAATGTCGGTGTTAAAAGTACCTAATATCTACCTGTGTCATTTCAAAAAACCGGCCAAGAGCGTGTCGTACACGCCCAGGATAGGGTTCCGTAGCCATTACGAAAAAATCAAATAATATTTTTCTAAGAATCTTCCAAGTTTAGGTATATTTTATACCTTAGGCTGCTATTTACTCTTAAACTACTAATAATTCTCAAGCAATCTTAGCCGCTATAATTTTCCTTGTAAATTTGATATATTTACTACGTTCGAATTTTCAAATTTTTCCACCCAACAGTTTAGATTTTAGAGGGGGGGGGGGACGCTCGAACAATGAAACAGATCACTGAATAGAAAATTGTCTTAGCAAAACCCAAGGTTTAAAAAGCTATCTAACGATAGGTATTAGGGTTAGTAGAAAAAAAAAAAAGACTGACTGTCTGTTAACCCAAAAATTAACTTTCTTAGTACCACTTTGGCGAAACTGACATGACAGTTGTATTTTTTAAAATGTTGACTAATAACCCTAATATCCAACTATCTACGTAGGTACATCCAATGCAGGATTTGATCTACTTACAAAGTATAAAAAAACCGGCCAAGTGCAAGTCGGACTCGCGCACGAAGGGTTCCGTACCATCTATACAACATTCATTAGACATTAGCAAACAGCGGCAAAAAATCATGTTTGTTGTATGGAAGCCCCCCTACATTTAATTTAATCTGTTTTTATTTTAGTATTTGTTGTTATAGCGGCCACAGTTATACATAAATCTATGAAAATTTCATCTGTCGAACTATCACGGTTCATGAGATACAGCCTGGTGACAGACGGACAAACGGACGGACGACCGGATAGCGAAGTCTGAGTGCTTAATAGGGTTTTCGTTTTTTGCCCTTTGGGTACGGAACCCTAAAAAAAATATCCTTTATTATTCCTTTGAAATCTGAACTACTTACGCAGTATCAGTTCATTTTATTTGTTATCATTACCTATTGACACACACAGAAAAATACAAACCTCCTGAATAATTTGTAAAGCCATAATTTCATTCCATTAAAATGTTTTTGAACAACATTTATGAAAGATTGCACAAAGAAATCGAAAACAAAGATTCATCATCAGCCGGAAGACGTCCACTGCTGGACAAAGGCCTCCCCCTTAGAACGCCACAATGAACGACAGCTCGCCACTTGCATCCACCGGTTTCCCGCTACTCTCACGATGTCGTCAGTCCACCTGGTGGGAGGCCTGCCAACGCTTCGTCTTCCGGTTACACAAAGGTTACATAACGGATAAAAAAAAAACACAAAATTATTATCCAAATTTAAGGAACGTGTAAAACCTAGTAATATTTCTGTATACTAACTCACTAAACCTGTGAAAACACTTGTATTATACGCGTTGTTTGGGTTGGACTGGACACATCAACAAACGCCTTGTCCGCCCATCATCTAATTGTTGTCATTGTAATTTGTATGTAGAGTAGGTATTGTAGAGTCAACATAAACAGCTAAGTCTACGGAAAAACGGATCTACATTTTTTCTCGTAATTCAATTTGTAAAAAAATTATAAATACATCTGTAAGAGTTCCGTACGTCCACGGACAAACTAAACCCTACCACTACATATAATCAAAATGAAATAAAATTAGAAATTAAGGGGGTCCGCATAAAAGATTATTATATTCAATTTTATTTGCTGAGAGTTACTTATAAGTATATGTTTTCCCTAAGACCGACTCATGCTTGACGGTTGTTTATTATTTGTTAATTAATACATATTGCAGTATATTATCGTTACAGAGATTTATATCGAAAATACAGGCGGATCTCGGTAAAACATCGTATTATTTTCGTTCTATAGGTATCCATAAAGTGCAAATATTGAAATATTTTTATGGAATAGGTGGGCAAACGAGTAAACGGATCACCTGATGGAAAGCGATTACCGTCGTCCATGGACACCTGTAACGCCAGAAGAGTCACAAGTGCGTTGCCGGCCTTTGGATTCAATTATCAAACTCGGAATGATGATGATAATAAACTGCAACAATAATAAAAACCTGTCAAGGATAAGTCGGTCTTAGGTATTTTGTTAACTTTGTATTTCGTTTGCGTCTGACAACGATGTACGAGTATGTATGTATCCGAAAAACATACACAGGTAGTCAGTATTTTTTATGTTGTGCTGTTTATTCGTAGTTAGGTATATAGGTCAGTAATATTTTTCATCTGACAGTAACTGCATGAATATTCTTCTAAACTTAACCCTTTTTCAATAGATTAATGGTGCTGGCCTTAAAATAATATATTATTCGTTGCGATTCGACGAAAAAAAATCAAAAATCAATGAAATAAATGTGTTACCTACCTATAAAAATCTAAACTGAGTAAGTAAACTTCCGGAAAAAAAACATTTTTTTACCTAATTAATCTTCATCTGTTAATAAAAATAACCTATTTACAAAATTTCCAGGATTGGGCTGGCTGGTATTCAGTCAAGAACTGCAAGACCATGTGAACATACCTATATACATACTCGTAGAAATCGAAAACAAAAAATTCATAATGGATAAAGAAGAACAAAAAAATCATACAAAAATTACTATCTATCATTTATGGAAATGTAAAACCGACTAACTTTTCTTCGCAAAATGTAAATTTAATTTACGTATATGATAAAAAAATATCGAGTCTCTTTTTTGCTGACCCTACGCGCGCCCGCTCTAGCTGATAGTGGTCCCTAATGATTTGCTGTTGATTTTTACCCCATTACCTACTGAATACAGAAAACTGTCACGAATGCCAGTGGCCACTTTACTTTCCTATGTCACAGACGCATTCGACTGCTACAAAATTAATTGAAACTCAAAAATGGCGGATGTTAAAGACAGAAGAAAGTCGAGTATTAATTTTGTCAACTTTCATCGCTTCCATTTTCTTGACAGGTTGGTAACTAATTTAAAAAATCCTTATTAAAGTGGTAGCGAGCGACGGCCCCCGTCATGTATAAAAAATAAATTAACACTCATCTAGCACTAAAATTTAGTCAATGTAACTAACACTATTATAATGGACGAATAATATGAAATAAACATTTTGCATAGGTTAAACTCAAGGCTTCGATTCAGTGTAAAAATAAAACATATATGTAGGTTAGTTCTCTGACCCTTTAATGTCCCTTTTTACTATGTGTTCCTGAAGGAATAAATAGGCTATTATAACGACTTTTCTTAAAAAGGGAGGAGGTTCTTAGTCGGGGTTCAGCTGAAAACCAGCGCTGCAGCTCTGGTTACAGGGCTACGGCACATGCTGAGCTGAGTCCTTTTGGCATCACACTACAGCACAATGTCTCTAATTTTTCTCTCTTCTTCTATTTATGTTTTTACTGTGTTTTTGTTGTGATGTAGTGTGTTTTTGTTGTCAAGAAATGTTGTGAGTTTGAGTTTAGTTATTTTTTACCTAATGCATTTTTCCTAATTTGAAGACGGCTTGAACAATTAAGAAACGATAAAATAATCACGGCGTTCAATTATTTTCGTTCATTGTTTTCGTTTTTGGACATTCATTGAAGTTATGTATAGTAGATATTATTTTTGTGGGGCTTGACGATTTGCAATAATACCCAGTAACATATTTAATAAATGTTACCTGCCACTGATCCCATCAACGTAGGTACAAAAGTATATTAAGTTTTATTAATTGCCAATAAAACTAAAGGAAACCGCCTGCATGTATGCATGTATGGGTGGTTTTGGTCTACAAGTTCTCGACTTTTACAAGTAATAATTTATTTACTGCCAACCATAATGTATTTCAAGAGCTTAATGACACGCTTCCGCCATTAGTGGAATGCCCTGCCCAATTACATTTTATTTCTTTGTAGAAAAAGTCGCATGGGTACCTACTGCAACATTATTTACATTGGTGTGGTACAAAATTTGTTTGCTGGATTGTTTGATTATTTTAAAGCAGATTGTTTTCTGCGACAAATTAAGTTAAAACATAGAGCACAGGTTCACGAAGACACGAAATTAGAGTTGTGGATAACGCTCATTTCGAGGTTTGAAGACTCGAACCCTTAAGACTCCAGAGTCTTAAAGCCTCTTCTATATTTAAGAATTAAAATGGCTTATTTTATGCGTATGGATGCAAGAAAGCGTCTTTGCGGGCTGTGAGTCGTTGCCTCGAGAGTCTTTAGGGTTAGAGTCTTTAAGCCTCGAAATGAGCGTGTTTCACAACACTACACGAAATACAATTCTGCGTCCCAACTCCCAACCCAACGCATCACAGTCGCATCAGATCATGGTAAAAAACGAACAGCTTCATACACATCATCTCTATCATTTTTATTGAATGGTGTGTGTACCCTTATGTCCGCCATTGATCCGCATGGGAACTACACATAGACCAGTTTCATATGTCCTACTAAATAAAACGTTTTTATTTTTTAACCGACATAAAAAAAACAGGAGGCCTAACGCACAATTTTTTACAGAGTAGTCCGATTTTGATAATTCTTTTTTATTGGAAAACGTTTTTTTTATTATGCGACTGGATGGCAAACGAGCAAGTGGGTCTCCTGATGGTAAGAGATCACCACCGCCCATAAACATCTGCAACACCAGGGGTATTGCAGATGCGTTGCCAACCTAGAGGCCTAAGAAAACGTATACTCCGAAGGTGGTCCCATATAAATTTGGAAAAAAATCCAGCAGGGTAGGAATACAGGAATGATTGATTGTTCAGTCACTGATTTTAATGTATGACCACGCATAACTTCTTACAGTGTAGTGCGATTTTGATAATTCTTTTTTTATTGGATAGGGTATACCTCAAAGTTGGTACCTAATAAATTTGGAAAAAAGTATAAAATAAAAACTTTTAAACAAAAAAAAAATAATAAACCTTTTTTATTTAACCTAAATCTAGGTAGGTATCTAGCCTAATAGTTTTTCAGTTTTTTCGGCGGTTATTTTTTTTTGTTAAAAAGTTTTTATGATATAATCAAAGGGTACATATAAAATGTTTTTTTAAAGTTGACGTTTTTCTTCCTTTAAACATACATGCCATTTATAAGTATTACATTGAAATGTTTAATATATACTCACAATATTTGACCCACTCTACAAAATTACTTATGACTGACTGCATACATTTGAGGGCCAAAATTTTTGCCGCTTAGTGGGTATATATATAACAATAAAATAATAACTGGGCGACATTATAAGTAGCAAAGTTTCCGAAGCGATGCATTTTTACGATTTTCCAAGCTTTACCCACCCAACAGTTGGTTTCTTTTATCAGGAGTCGCGAGTCCCGGCGGCGCATCAACCACCCTCCGGCCGCGCAGTACAGCGCGCTGGGCGAGCGTGTGCGCGTGAGCACGCCGGCCGCGCTGCAGTGCGCGCTGTTCTGCGGCGGCGCGCGCTGCCCGTACGAGCGGCCCGGGGCCGGGGCCCTCGCGCAGGCCATACAGGGCCTGTACTCCGACTGGTGAGACCACACCACTAATGATGATTTTCCACCGGCGAGGCGAGACGAGACGAGAATTGAAATTTGTATGCATTCTCGCGCGCCCGCCGCGTGCCGCCGGGCTGCCACGGGCGCCGCCATACAAATTTCAATTCCTGTCACGCCTCGTCTCGTCTCGCTTCGCCGGTGGAAAGTCACCTTAAGTGTTTTTTAAGTTCTGCGACCGCGCGCGCTGCCCGTACAAGCGGCCCCGGGCCCTCGCGCAGGCCATACAGGGGCTTTACTCCGACTGGTGAGACCACAGACAGCACTACAACGTGTGGACTCTTAGCTTATCTTCTGCTTGGCATGCGGCAAGCCTCACAGGCCAGGCCCGTGTGGGGCTCGCGAAGGCTGGGGCCCCGTTGGCAAGCGCTATCTTGACGATGTGGTGTGGCCAGTCTGAAGATATAAGGCCAAGTGCACTGACTATCGATCGGCGTTTGCACGCTAAATACGCTAATGGGCGATTGCTATAGATCGTTCAAAAAATGACGTCTGCAGCAATGACGTGTCATGTCAAAGCGTCAGAAGAGAGAGACAGTCATTGCAGGCACTGGCGCATGGACACTGCCTAAATCAAACCGCAATTGTCTCACTCTCTGAGTTGCCTAACGAAAATATATTAACCCCACGCCACTTACAGTATACCTACTGTCACTTGCATGCCAAATATCTGACACGTCCTACCGACCCCAGAAATAAAGTTGTACCTATCAGATATTTTTATGCACGCTTTGTTGTGTCAGATATTGGTACTGGTGACTGTGTAGGTAGCTAGGTACACACACTCTGGGAGTCCTAGAGGGGACATCTACTTTCTGCTACTTATGGAGCTTTGTTCAGGAAATAAACAAGCATACGCCGTGCGTGCGTGCAGCGCCTTGCATGTAGGTTTTACAATTAGATAAGGACCCTATTTGTTTATGTGTAGCTTCATAGCTTCATTGACCTACTTTTGCTTCGTGACAGCATAAGGAGTCCATTTATAATTTACCACCTAGGTTGGCAGGGGTCACTTAACATGTTCGAATATTGTTTTAGCAAGTTCAACAAAAAAGCAACTAGTTTTTATTGTGCTACTGCATAACTGCAAGGCAAGACTGCTTCGCCTGTGCGACACGTAATAATGTGTCAGATTTTTTTTATTTCCCCATCCTTAGGCTTCTGGTTAGGTACAGTCAAGTGCAAAGATATCAACACGGCCAAAGTTACAAAAATATGTATACACGTCCTCGTCAGTCTGTCTGTAAGTTCGTCCGTCTGGCTGTCTGTCTCAGACTATTAATATACCTACGAGCCTATATAGTTCATTAACATAACCATAACTATAGCGAGCACACCAACCGTTCCCATTTACATCATTCGTTTTTTTTGGGTACGGTTGTGTTGTGTTTATTCAACGAGAATATTAAATACACAATCATCCACTCATTCTTGTTACTTTACAATGGCAAGGTCAAAAGGAAGGGTAGGAGTTAAGCAGGTTTCGTTGTACACTAACAAGCCTAACATAGCTAGCAGTTTTTGGGTGTATAATATAATAACATTATACTTATGTTCACCCATCCTAGGAATCGAATCTCAAATTGAGTAAATTATAAATGGCTGTATTTTTTCAATCAATTCGGTTGTATTTTTTTTTATGTTTGTTACCTCAGAACTCCGTCATTTATGAACCGATTAGATTTTTTTTTGCGTTCATCTAGGAATGCTTTCAATTAGGTCCCATAAGCACTTAATCAGGATCCGATGATTGGATCCTAAGGAAATCGAGGAAACTCTTCAAATGTTGTAGGAACACCTATGGTAATTTTGATATATTTAGTAGTAACTCGTGCATTTGCTTTTGAAAATTATCATTTGGTGAAGTGGAACTGATGATGAAGACCACAGTTGACCATCGGAGTTACTACTCAATAACAAGTATTTCACGGGTTGAATTTCAATTACTTTAACACAGTTGCTAAGCAATTTATGCTCCTCGTAATCCATATGGTGAAATGGAATGGGTGGTTGGTTGGTGGTGGTGGTGGGTGGAAGCACCAGGACTCCTCAATAATAAGTCTCTGCATCGGAAAAAGCAATCTATTGTAAAAGGTGACGAGCAGTTGACATTAAACTATAGTATCTTAGAATGTTTACACTAAAAAGCATGAAAAAAAAATATAACAAAAAATTTAACCGACTACAAAAAACCATGAAAATAATTTTCTACCAGTCTGAAGTCGGTGCCTCAGCACGAGCCAGCAGGAGTGATTGAAGCGCAATATGTAGAGCAGTGCGTAGGTGAGGTAGGCGACTACGAGTATATTATGTAGGTCCACTCCTGCTGGCTCGTGCTGAGGCACCGACTTCAGACTGGTAGAAAATTATTTTCATGGTTTTTTGTAGTCGGTTCAATTTATTTTTTTGTTATAAAAATTTTAAACCAATTTTTTGTAACTTGACAACCCTGACCGCGACTAAATCGTGACAGTTGGCCCTAATTAAAATAAATCGGTCAAGTGCGAGTTGTTTGTTTAAATATGTTTATGTGTGGTGTATGCATCACACGACTTCTAGATTGACTATATATAACATAACCGCCACGAAACATGTATTTAGTGCTAAATGTAGTGTATAGGTATTTTGTATTTTTTTTTTACAATAAATCCTGCGAAAATTTTGCCCACTTCAAGAAATCGGATTGACTCAGTTTGAATAGATACAAGTAAGTAAGTATTACAGTCGGCAAAAGGCTGGTATAAAATGTTTTTTTACGAAACTTTATTTTTCTTCATAAATAAATTTGGCGTTGTCCGTAATATGTGCTCAGAGTACTATTTAAGCGACTATGTAGTATTTTGTTTCCATTTTATGCCGTACCCTATTTACTTAGCGTCATATTCCACCCATAGATCCTCGTTCCTTAAATGCGAAAAACAAGTCTGCTACTTAACAAGTAAGTACCTACGAGATTTGTTCGAGGAAAATGTTCTACAGCTGACCAACCTTTACTAACAACCTTTACATTGTTAAACGCTACCCCATACCCCAAGCAAATCCTCGGAGCCTTGAAAAATAAAAAAGGCCGCAATAATTTATTTAGCGTGACTTCCGCCCCACTTATTATGTTAATGTCCAGCAAAGTAATGTCAAGTACTAGTACATTACAGACTAACGCCGCGATGCCGTGTGGAGGCAATGCAGGCATTTTAAATTTTCTATTCTCTTTAATAAGGTTCTGTTGCAGTCACTCGAACAGTCAGGCCGAAAAAATTGCTAATCGAATTTCACTCAATCTCATGAGAGGGAAATATCGTGTTTAGGGTTCCGTAGCCAAAATGCCAAAAGCGAAACCCTTGTAACCCTTAATTTCGCCATGTCTGTCTGTCTGTCTATCTCTCGGTCCGTCCGCGGCTTTGCTCAGAGACTATCAGTGCTAAATAGAAAGCTTTAATTTTGCACGGATATATGTAGCAACCATAAAAACAAAATGGAACAAAAAAATAAAATAAAATAAATTGGTGTACCTCCCCTAGTCGTAGAGTGAGGGTGTTTTTTTCTCATCCAACCCTACGATGTGGGTATCCTTGGATAGGTCTTTTAAATCATCATGAAGACATATGATCTGTGTGGTTAAAGTGACATCGATTTCTAAGGTGATCATGATGGTCGAAATAATTACAAGCAAAACTATGACGGTTAAGTTTAATTTGCTTAATAAATATCAGCCTGCTAAATATTCATTACTAATCGAGCTCAACCCTAATTTTGCATGTGTGTCCTAAATGTAATCTATCTTGGGCGTGTCTGACACGCTCTTCGCTGGTTTTTTATGATCAGCTGGAAAACGTCCACTGTTGAACGAAGGCCTCCTCCTTACAAGGTTGCCTGCAACCATCCTGCAACTCTCGGCGATGTTGTCAGTTCACCTAGTGGGGGTCTGCCAACGCTTCGCCTGGTGGTTGGCACTCGAAAACCTTTCTCCCCTAATGGTTATCCGTTCTTCGACTTTCTAAGTTGGTTAGATATTAGTGTAAGGTAGAAAAAACAAGCAGTCCCATTTTAGTTTAGCTATATTTACAGAAACATCTCCGACAGTTTTGGAATGCAATACTTAAAAATACTTAGATCCCTAAAATCCATCACAAGGTGACGATGTATAAAATGCAACTATAAAGTTTGTGTAGGATCACGGACGACATTCTGGCGATGGCGCGGCCCAGCACGGGGGGCATTGCCGCCCGAAATATCATACAGCAGTTCCACAGGTAACCATTGTTTTAAAGTTATTGCCTTTCGTATAATGGTTTGCTTTTAGGATCATGGCACACGACTAAACTATGCGTTCTATATAGCCTCATATTACGCGTACCTACTTTTTAGAGAACAAAATGTGGGCACTTGTCTGGTATGTCTGACGCAGAGATAGCGCTAAGCGTAAGTACAGTCGAATCATTTGATTCCTAACCCACCGTAGAACGTTGTCACAGTATGTGTCATAACGAATTCTCTTGTCAAGCAATGCGATGTCACTATGACCTTTTCTACAAAAAGTTTCCACAGTGGGTCACGATTCATCAGTTGGTTCGATAGTAGATTGTAACATGAGGCAGCCCCTTTCTTTTGCCCTAAATTCCACTGCAGGGCTAGTAACGAAACTCGAAACTCGAAGTTTGTGTCCTGCGGTCCCTCTGACACTTATACTATTTAATACGAGAGCGAGAGAGACGGTACTGCTGACACTGCTGAGAGCCCTGCTGACTGTAAGGGAAATCGAACGTGAAACGTACACGAACGAGCAAAAACAACTCTCTTGCTAAACTATGCACTCTAATATTTCCGAACAAAGAGTTTTCAAAAACACTCCAGATGTTCCCGGGTCATTATTCGAGCTTTTTCATTTATTTGTTATTTGCGTGTGCACGTTTTTGTTGACATGGTAGAGATTATTAGAGTTTCCAGGTTATCTAGTAGAAGTATGTATCCAAAATATACCTTAATGTTGCTAGCTGGGGCATCCGCACAGTGATCAACCTGCAAACCCCGGGCGAGCACTCCAGCTGCGGCCCGCCTCTCACCGGTTCGGGGTTCACATACGACCCGAACATATTCATGGCTAACGATAGTAAGTATTATTAAAGAAGAAACTTGCAGTTTTTAATAAAATAAGTAATCATATTCTTGCGTTCTCTTGCTTTTCGCGGTGAATCGAAACGGCAAACTGCCACCCTATCACCCTAAGCTCTAGGGGTGTACCTACAGTTGACGATTTCAAAACTGTATTTAGGCCACGAACTGAACAATTTCACTCTGTAATTTTTGCAGTATACTACTACAACTTCGCATGGGCGGACTATGGGGAAGCCAGCCTCAGCGGGCTTCTGGACATGGCTAAGGTGTTGTCCTTCGCACTTCAAGAAGGCAGGGTGGCCGTACATTGCCACGCAGGTACGATGGTGTATTTACAACTTGTTTTTAAATACCCGCGGGTTCGCTGACGTTTGCATTAGAACTGGCATTGGAATTGAAATGTATGAATTGTGCAAAATTTACTTCCATTGTGTTATTCCCAAGGTCGAGTTATACACCTAACAAATTTAATTAAGACGCGTCAAGTCGTTTTTAGAAGAGTAACGAACACACATACACACACTTTCGCATTTATGATTTCCAATACCATCTGTAGTAGCAAAGATAACCACACATAGACCGACCGGAAATATCGGATCTATTCATAAAAAAAAACTAAGCAGAAGTATTCGAGAGTGTTTACTAGGAACTTTTATCATAAATGCCTATGTAAGTAATAAAATTTATTGACAATATTTGGTTGTTGCACGCCCATTAGTTTTGAAGTGCTAGACAAATTCAATTAGTAGAACAAACAGAACTGGAACGTTGAATAACAACGGAGTCGACCTTTTGAAGGTGAATGTGAACTCATTGAATTATTGAAGCTTTTCCTGCATTAATTACACGCATGTACAGTAGACGACAGAAGACGAACTTAATAATAAAATAAAAATATTTGACCCACGAAAATACACACCTCACCTCGCCTCGGTGTCGTGAACGCACTCAGCTTTGAAAAAGGTCTTCCAAAAACGTCGTTCCTCCTGACTTATAATTGTGACATATTTTGAAAAATTGTTTTTCTAATTTTTCAAATATGTCCCACTAGATTAGAGTTCAATCAATATTTTATCATAGGTATTAGGTACAAATCTAAAAATAAAAAACTTAAAAACATTTATCTGTTAAAGGTGGTTAAAGAAAATACATACTATTATAAGATGAAATAGACTTTCATCTTTTTTAAAGCACTTTAATTACCTTCATCTGTAACTATGTAGGTATCTATATATCCATGAATGTAACGAAATCTTTGAACTTGATTTTCACCCACTACCTCTTAAGTGTTTTGTAAATGTCCTTCCCAGGGTGTGGCTCAATCAACTATTTTGCCGACACTTTGGGCGTCTCCTGCGTTACCAAAAAATCGTACTTCCAACAAGATATTTCACATCGAAAATACAAACTGAGACATGGATGCACAGAAAAACCAGAAAAAGAGACCAGCACTGGGAATCGAACACAGGTCCTCAGCAATCCATGCTGCGTGCTATAACCCCTACACCACTGCTGGACAGGAATCAAGACACGAATTTTTCCTATGCATACATGTATGTAGATATGTATATCTCAGGTTGCTTATTTCTACTATGCTACTTAGCAGCAGCACTAGCGACATCTATGTTTCATGTGATACAAAACAATCATAATTTGATTGCTTGGTAGCGACATCTCTTGTCTGGGTGAGCGGTTAGTTCCGAAAGAATGTGACGTCTCTCGACGAAACATAGATGTCGCTAGTGCTGCTGCTTAAGTAGCATAGTAGAAATAAGCAACCTGAGATATGTATGCATAGGAAAAATTCGTGTCTTGATTCCTGTCCAGCAGTGGTGTAGGGGTTGAGGACCTGGGTTCGATTCCCAGTGCTGGTCTCTTATTCTGGTTTTTCTGTGCATCCATGTCTCAGTTTGTATTTTCGATATGGTTTCACGGGATACCCGTATAAGTAACAAATTTGGGGTTGAAATAAAAAATACAAAAAGACTCCAAAAAACAATCATAAGATATTTCACGTTTAATAGGTTGAACTTACGTAGGATGGCATGTATTAATTTACAGAAAAAACATGTTTACTTACAAAAATCTGCAATTTTGTAAAATGTCGCGGACAGATTAGTGTCGGTATAAAGTTGATTGGCCCTTGTATGTTACCTATACGTAGGTAGGTCTGTAGTCTAGATCTGTCATATTTACAAAACAAAAGTTGATAAAACAAACATAAACTCTGATTGTAATAACTAGGGGTTACGCTAATGTCACTGTACCTAATAATGATAACACAGTCGACACTACCGACTGTACTCCCAAACATGATACTTCCTTCATTATCCTCATTCTTGTTGACGCGTAAACATGTTTTTCTACCTTATCATATTGTTCTTATTAAAGTTTTTTGTCTTTTTAATCCTTCTGTTATTGGTTTTTGCGGTCGGCTTGAGATTGTGGATAGAGCCAGTCAAGGGAATCTGCACATGCAAGACGAAGTTGCACGGGAAAGTCGCACTTATCACTGGAGGGAATACTGGAATAGGATTAGAGACAGCTAAGGACTTGGCCAGAAGAGGCGCAAGGGTCATAATCGCGAGCAGAGATAATAAAAAATCAGAAGCTGCTGTAACCGATATTATACAGCTAACAGGAAACAGTGACGTCGAATACAGACATCTAGATTTATCAAAATTTAATAGTATCCGGAAATTCTGTGATGAGTTCAACGCAACTGTGGATCATTTAGATATATTGGTGAACAACGCTGGGTGTGGGGGCATCAGGTCCCGCGTAACCGCAGACGGCATCGAACCAGTGATGCAAATAAATTATTTAGGACCATTCCTTTTAACTAACTTGTTGCTCAAGAAAGTGACGGAATCGAAACCTAGTCGTATCGTCATTGTGTCTTCATACGCTATCCATTTACGCGCGAATAAATTCAATCCAAACGATGTTGCTAATCTTGAAACAAAAGGAGATTGGGCTAAATATTGCAATACGAAACTGTGCAACGTTCTTTGGGCAAAGGCTTTAAGCAAGAAACTTCCGCAAGGCGTCACCGTCAACTCACTTCATCCTGGTATAATTAAGACTGACATCTTCAATAAAATACCTAACCCTTATCGATCAATATTGCTTGCTATTATCCAAATGCTCTTCAAGACTCCTAAAGAAGGAGCCCAGACGACGATACATCTGTGTGTGGCGCCAGAACTGGAAAATACGAGTGGGAAGTTTTACTTGGACTGTAAACCTGGTGCTTTGCCGCAGGAGGCGAATGACGAGGATTTGGTGGAAAAAGTTTGGAAGGAGAGCGTGCGGTTGACTGGGAGTTCAATATAATGATTGGTTCATGGTAGATTAATCTGGAAGGCGTTCTGTAAGGTTCACGAGACGAACAAGACCAGAAGAAAACTATAAAATAATGAGGGTTGCAAGGGTTTCGAGCTTTGGGATATTCGGAATGGGAAATCAGGGGTGAGGATGGATTCTTAGATTAATAGGGTAATCTTGAGAAGGATGGGTGACTACGAAAGTAAAAGTATGTCTGTAATTTAGCTTTAAATAGAGAAAATATTTTTGTAAATTGACACTGATGAGTGATTATTAGAGAGTAAAGGTTAGTCGTAAATACATAACAGTGAGACACCAATGTAGGAAAATAAGTACGTACGAAAGATCACAAAAGGTCGCTTCCAGTGCCTACAGAATTAATTTTATTAACACAATCAGTTAGGTAAGTTACATAACCAAATCGTCTACGGAAACAGGTGCAAAGTGCAAACAACATACTTATTTTTGTTTTTTTTTTAAGATTTACGACTTTCTTCTTCCCTTTTGGCCAAAAACTTATCTGGAAACCGCTTTATTGTTAAGTCAGACATTCAGTCAACTTTTCTTCGTTGATGGCGGTGCCACTGTCAGTAGGTAGCGTACATTTAGGTGTACAAAAAATTTGCTAATGAATAAATAAATAGGTACATGTTGGATGATCAAATAAATGATTTAAGGGCATTTTTTTGTTTCATTTCCATTATCCATCGGTCATTACCTGCATTCAAATGAGGACGGTTATTTATAATTTGAATAACGATAAAAACTGTTCGGCTGTTTTGTTTTGATTTATCTATTATAATCTGCTGATTTACCTCTTTAAATAATTTTATCCCATATTATCTAATGATTACACTTGTTTACTTACATTAGGTTATCTTTTTAACCTAACTTTGAAGCTTTATTATTATTTAATTCGAAAATTGGGATGTGATTGACAGAGCTCTAGTTCACAAATTTCCTACCTAATACTCGTGGTTGTGACGCATCATTGCGCTTCTACACTAAGTTACTCTAACCTAATCTAACCCAATTTACTCTGCTCTAGTTAGGGGACAGCAGGAGAGAAGAAGCGTATCGAATTCCAAATGTAACATCGGGTAACTGAAAAATGTTTTTTTTTTCGGACGGACTGTTGCTGTTAGCCTCAAACGGCTTTTACAGCTTACCGGAGAGAGGGCGAGCAACCAGATGGGCTGCTCAGCAAGACCAAACATTGCACACAAATGACGGTGCTGGGAAGCGTTTAACCCTGTTAAAAAACTAAGTAACATCCCATGTGGCAGCGCTAGGCAACCCCGAGGCCCGCGGGCCAATATTCTCTATAGGCTTATAGTTCCGCCATGTCTATCTGTCTGTCTGTCTGTCCGTCCGCGGTTTTGCTCAGGGACCATTAATACTAGAAAGCTGTAATTTTGCACGAATATATTATGTAGACTATGACGACAAAATGGTACAATAAAAACATTTTAAAAGACTCCCCATAGACGTAACGTAGGGTGTTTTTTTTCTCATCCAACCAATAGATAGGAACCCTATTTCGGGCATGTCCGACACGCTCTTGACACGACCTTTAATATCTTTTTCCATATTTTTTCCCCTTTGTAACATCTTTGTAAGTTTTGTAACTGTGTTGTAGTTTGCAAACAAACATTTCTGATTTCTGAATCTTCTACTTACCATGTCAACAAAAATGCCCACGGAAATCATCATCATCAAACTACGCTCGAATAATGACCCTTTTCTCTTCGTGGCTATTCCCCCAGGTCTCGGGCGCACGGGCGTGCTGATCGCGTGCTACCTGGTGTACGCGCTGCGCGTGCGCGCCAACGACGCCATCCGGCTCGTGCGCCGGCGCCGGCCGCGCTCCGTCCAGACTTCGGGACAGATCCTGTGCGTGCAGCAGTTCGAACACTACCTGCTGCCGCAGACCGTCGTCTTCAGCTCCAAGTACTTATCGTCAATGCAGTGTCATTGCAGTGACAATGCCACGTAACCAATAATGGCTAACGCCGAACCAACAATGTCTAATGCCGCCTTCGATCATCAATACGTACCATCGAAGAATGCCGCGCGCGCAACCAACAATAGCGCCGCGTAACCAACAATGGCTAATGCCGTACCTACTTGACTGTATTTATATTTCAAAATGTGATCCCCGTCCCAAATTTTGGATATTTCTGACTGCGACCCCATCCTCAAAACCTTCGGTATTTCTGTCTGACACACTACCTGCTGCCGCAGACCGTCGTCTTCAGCTCCAAGTACTTATCGTCAATGCAGTGTCATTGCAGTGACAATGCCACGTAACCAATAATGGCTAACGCCGAACCAACAATGGTTAATGCCGCGCAACCAACAATAGCGCCGCGTAACCAACAATGGCTAATGCGCGTAACCAATAAGTAATGACTAATCCGTACCTATTTGACTGTATTTATATTTCAAAATGTATCCCGTCCCAAATTTGGATATTTCTGACTGCGACCCTATCTTTAACACCTTCGTATTTCTGTCTGACACACTACCTGCTGCCCCAGACCCGTCTTCAGCTCCAAGTACTTATCGTCAATGAAGTGTCATTGCAGTCACAATGCCACGTAACCAATAATGGCTAACGCCGAACCAACAATGTCTAATGCCGCGCAACCAACAATGGCTAATGCCGCGCAACCAACAATAGCGCCGCGTAACCAACAATGGCTAATGCGCGTAACCAATAATGACTAATGCCGTACCTACTTGACTGTATTTCTATTTCAAAATGTGATCCCCGTCCCAAATTTTGGATATTTCTGACTGCGACCCCATCCTCAAAACCTTCGGTATTTCTGTCTGTCACCCCTCCTCCAATATCGTCACAGAGATAGTTTATAGGCCATAGTGACATAGGCTACTTTTTATCCCGGAAAAATGCACAGTTCCCGAGGGAACAGCGCGCGATAACCGAATTCCACGCGGGCGAAGCCGCGGGCAAAAGCTGGTAATGACAATAATTTCTTCAGGGACACTCTGCAGCTGACCAAGGATAAGAAGACGGCAGAGTTCACGATACGCCAGTACCTCTACCGACAACGAGCGACGCTGCACGGACTTGACGAGAGAGCTTTCAAGGAACTGCCTAAGGTGTACTTTATTGTCATTACCATCATTATATCAGCCGTAGGAAGTGTACAGTTAGACATAAGCCCTCCACCATGTGTATTTTATACTTCTTATAATAGTACATTGTGTCTTAAGGGCGGTAAATAAGGAATTACGAACGAGAGTCTATTAGAAGCCCGAAGTCGAAGACTGAGGGCTTTAATGAGTCGGTGTTCGTAATTCTAGTACCGCCCGTGCGACATACAATGTTTTTTATCACATTTGCGAGTAAAATTGTATATTTGTAAAAGAACAACTAATATTCTTTCATAAATTGCCGATACCGCTGACTGCGCTCTACGAGGGGGGGGGGGGTTCGCGGTTGCCCATTGAGGGGGTCGCAGTTTCTTTAACATAATATCACCGTTATTGTGTATGATTATTTTATGTTTGTATAATGAACGTAAGATAATAAAAATAACTGTAAGTGGAGGAAATAAGGGTGTCGCCAAATATTTTTGAAACTAAAGCGGGCTGCGTCCTAAAAAAGTTTGAAAAACACTGATTTCTGAAACTGTCAAATCGAGAGTCCCGGAAAAAGAGAAGAAAGCTACTAAAATCATTGATAATTAATCCTGTGTTCTGGGTTGAAATTAAATGGTTTTTTTTATAGCACTTATAAATCTTTTTTAGTTAATAGTGTTGTTTACCCCGAGGCCAAAAAAATATTTCCCTGGACATAATGATCATTAACATTCTTTTGGTATCATATCATACGTAATGAGGGCTATCGCGTATGAATTCGCCGCTAGAGGCGCTAGTGTAGCGTGAGGTCTCCGAAATGTCAAATCTCATAGTTTTTGGGTGAGCTACGCAGGTTTATTTATAATTAGAATAATTTTGTGAATATTTTGCAATATCCGAAATTAATTCTGGCAAATATGCGTTCCAGGACAATTAATGTCTGTGTTTTGAGACAGTTTTGTCTTTCGGAAACCTTTGTCCTCCCTTTTTTCCGAACAAAACGGGGAACACTGCGGCATGCTCGATATTTTTATGGTACGGTTTTAAGGTGTATTAAATATTATTTTAATCTAAACTTTGTTTTCACGCCCGTAATAAAAGACTTTGACAGCCATACTTAAAAACCTCACGCAACAGTTTGCCATCTAGTGAGACAAAAACACGATATCCTTATATACTGAGCGGCAAAAAATCTGGCCCTCAAATGTATGCAGTAACAGGTAATTTTGTATGTAGAGTGGGCCAAATTGTATGCCGCTGAACATAGTTACTGTTATTTTAAAAACGTTTTTCGATAAAAAGATTCCTCAAGATTGTTTACCCTTTTTCTAATGCTAAAGGAAACGAAGTATACCATAATGCTGAAAGCTCAGTCTTCTACCAGATAGTGTACTGCCTGTGCGAGCGTCTTTTGAAGCTGTGTGGCTGCCAGCAGAGTGCGGGGCTGGACTTCCGCGTCAAGAACCGGCCGTTCTACAAGTCCTTTCTCTGCTACCGACTGAAGCAGGCAGCAGCGTCAACGGCGACTGCTGACGACGTTCATACAGGTCTGAATTAGTTGGTGCCCGTCTCTGTCAGTCACGCTCCCATGTAGATCTTAATGATAAGCAAACCGTCTTCCAGATCAAGTGCCAGCGTTACCAATGGTGGAGTGGCGGGACCCAGTGGAGGAGGACATCGAAAGGAACCTGGAGTCAGTCAGCAGAATCACAGGCGCCAGCAGCGGCTCTATACCAGCTTTACACGTTTATGAGGTATCTTTAGCAGAAATAGACAATACCTATATAAAATACATTTAGGTAACCACATAGAGCATAATGGTAAAAACATACAAATTATAAATGAACTAAAATAATTACCTTGCTCACCCGCAACCTTTTGATAGCTACGGTTAGGTATGCAAGAAAATGTGTTCATACAGTTCGTCCACCTCCACACTGCCACTGTTAGAACACACACAAATCACACAAACCCATCTATCACCACCGCCACACCACACTGACGCGTCTCGAACTCAACCGGAGCTCATCTTCAAGCAACAAAACCGTTCACCATGCTACTAGAAGTTAGACTCACAAATTATAATATGAGATAACGTCAACAGTGATCCGCCCAGCGGAGCTGCTACTCCGCCCAAGTAGTTTTTGAATAGGTATGGCTTTAGAGAAATTTTGTTGACCTTTCCCTAAACTTAATTGTCACTAGCTTTTGCCCGCGGCTTCGCTCGCGTTAAATTTGTGGTAACTGTGCGGGATAGATAATATGACTCTTTAGATCGATTTAAAAAAAAACTTCCACTAATAGAAAGCTTCAGTTCACTTCAGTCAGTCATGGTGCGGTTTAGGTTAGGTTAGTTATCTATAGATAAATTATTATGATACGTAATGAGATGATAGCTTTGGTTGACGTAGATATTTAATGTTTATTTTAGTTTTTAGAGCACACTTAAATTATAGCACAGAATAAGTAATAGTGTTATAGCTTGTTTTTGAAAATTGTTTTTATTATTTTATTTTATTTTCATCTTTTTAGCTATATATTCTATCTCATCGAGTCATGTGTACTTCAAAACTGAACGTAAATGTAAAATTTCGTTTCTGTGCTATCAACCCTTGAGGAGTTCCATCATGAGCAGAAGACCTTGGCTGCAGCATCAGGTGGTGTCTACGTATTATATAAACGCATTGTCATTGAAACTGAACAATCATGTAGAGTTTTTTTTGTTTGTGCCATTAACTTTTGAGGAGTTCCCTTCTACGGAGACTATCCTGGCCAGAATGAGCAGGATGTCACTGCCAAATTATTTGAATTGTTACCAGATTTACATCAGTTTGCCAAATCTATGAGGCCGTGTCCTAAAAGTACATGAGTACATGACCTCACTAAAGCTTAGAAACCTTCAAATGCGGTAAATATAGTACGGTGACTTTCGAAATATTACAATTTTAAAGAGTACCTATTTGCATTGCACCAAGCTTTTGTGTGAGTTCAACCATTTTTTGAATAAAATCGGATTGAGTTTTCAAACGTGTCAGAATATGAAGCAAATCACCCACAAAATATTTTTTACCCCTTTTAACGCCGTTAGGGAATGAGTTTCAATAAAATATGTAACAGGTCTGCCATTAATTCTGTTTAAGAATGTTTATGGGAAATTTGAAGTAGATTGGACCAAGGAATCACGTTGTCCCATAAAAATATTTGCCCCCTTTTTCACCCCCTTGAACGGGTTGAATTCGTGAAAATCCTTTCTTATTGGATGCCCACGTCATACAAAGAATACACCCTCCAAGTTTCAGGTCTCTACGATCAACGGTTTAGGCTGTGCGTTGATCCGTCAGTCAATCATTCAGAACAAATCATTTTATACTGTGAGCTTCTAAACTTACGATAGTAACATTAACATATAATATCATTGATTTTATATGTATTGATTTCAATCTGGCAGAGTATTTATTCCAGTTTAAACCACGGAAATCATGAAACAAACGTACATTATAATGTTATAGGCTTTCGTAGTGGAACATCACAGTCTTCCAGACGACCGACAGAAGTACCTGAAACAGCTGCGCATCGACATCAACCAGCGGAGAGAAGCTATCGACAAAATCGATGAGGAGGTAAGGACACAAGGGGACACTCAGGGCCAGTACAACTAACTTTTACTAAGTACAACGCCATCTAAGTACACAAACTGTACATTGATTGCACTCACACTGAGTAAAGTAGTAGTAGTTTCTTGAGGAAAATCAAATTATTCCTTGACAAGTTCGTGCGTGATACTCGATAAAAGTCTTTATGAGAATAGCAGAGAGGCAACATTATAAAATAAATAAAAATAATAAATTTAAAAAAATCAAAACCCGACTGCTTTAAAAAATACTAAAAAGAAGAAAACAAGACATGGTCTAGAACTCTGTTAAGTAAGTAGATAACTAAAACTTCAACAGTCGGGACCCATTAGATACTAAGAATTTTTGAGCAGGTCGCGATTTGAATGGGTCCCGACTGTTGAAGTTTAAGTTATCTACTTAACAGAGTTCTAGACCACGTCTTGTTTTTTAGTATTTTTTTAAACCGTCGGGTTTTGATTTTTTTAATTTATTGTTTTATTTCATACTTTTTTGATATTTCTGTGAAAACGGTAAATAAAACACATGACTTGTATATATTTTTGTAATCTGTTTTTAAATCCCTTCATTTTGATACCCTACTCGATAGATTTAAATAAAAAACATTTGGCGTCAAAAATCCGCCATTTAACATTTTTAAGAATTTCATGTACCCAGTGTCACTCGCGTCATTAAGACGAATTCAATGACGTCATTTATCAAAATCGGTTCAGCCGTTGAGTAGTTATGAGAGGACATAGGAATAGATATACATACATACATACGGGTCAAACACTTCTTCGCAGTCGGGTAAAAAGCATTTATTTCAGATAACTAAATCCATAATTTGTTAGTAGCAAGGTTGACTTTTAATACTATGTTAGTTAATCAGTTAGTTAGCTTAGCCAGTTATTTTATAGCCAGTTAAAGTGCCGCATGACGTCACGCCGGGCAAAACTTTTTTTATTTGACGAATCGAACTTTGACGTGGTTCATCTTTGTAATTTTTTGTTTGATTGACAAAAGAAAGAATACGTGTCCAATATTTAGTGATTTACGGAAAACATATAAGTTTAAATAAAATAAATATCATGGGACAATTGACACCAATTGAGCTAGTCCCCAACTAAGCAAAGCTTGTGCTATGGGTGCACGTACTTATATAGATAGATAAAAACATACTTTAAGTACAGTTTAACGTCCAAGAGCCGAGAACAAACATTCATATTATTCATACAAATATCTGCCCCAACCGGGGAACGAACCCGGCACCACAAGCAATCAGGTTCTCTAACCGCTCGGCTATTTTTTTTATTCGACTGGATGGCAAACGAGCAAGTGCGTCTCCTGATGGTAACAGATCACCACCGCCCATAAACATCTGCAACACCAGGGGTATTGCAGATGCGTTGCCAACCTAGAGGCCTAGATAAGATGGGATACCTCAAGTGCCAGTAATTTCACCGGCTGTCTTACTCTCCACGCCGAAACACAACAGTGCAAGCATTGCTGCTTCACGGCAGCAATGGTAGCAATCCGGGCGGACCTTGCACAAGGTCCTAACACCTGCAAATGTTACGTTGTTTTAGGAGGATCCAGCCGTGTTAACGGGCTTACTCTTCGAGTGGCTGGAAGGTCTCAAGCAGCCTGTGCTGGACCGAGAAGACCTGGCAGTCATCGTGGGAAGAGGACAAGATGTGGAAACGTGCGTGGCTGCACTGCAAATGGTAACGAATGGAACCTCGACCTAATTTCCAAAAATATACTTGAAATCGAAATATTATATATTTGATGAAATGCACTAAATTGTTAATCATGAAGAATAAAGTAAAATAAAAATACTACAGGTTGCAAAACTCAACCCTTACGCAGAAAAAAACCCGGCAAAAAAGAAGGGCGAAAAAGATGTAGTTGTTTGCTATTCAATACGAGATGTCGCTGAGATCGCTACACTAAAGAAACTTTTTGAGCCATTTAGCGATATTAGCGATATCTTGTGAGGAATAGTGTACAACTAAACATCAATTAGAAAATTGAAGTTTTGCACACAAAAAAAAAACAAAAATGCTAATAATTTGTTTATTTTTTTTCTAGGAAGATGTGATTCTTCTCGAATACCTGCTCCGCTTCGTGACCCGCTTACGTCCTCTAGCGGCCAACAAGAAGGTTGACATTATAAAACGTCTCATCGCTTCACTCACGCACCAAACGATCTCCATCAATGGTAGATGTCTTCCTACAAAGAGGGACTTTTCCCGACTTCGAGATGGGACTGCAAGTCAAATAATTAATTTTATGCTTCGGATGATTGTGGAGTTGCAGAAAGACATGGCAAAACCAGGCAAAGATGATTGTGATGTGGTTGTCCCACACAGACGACTTCGAATAAAGGCTTGGAAATAATGTTTGTTTTCTTTTGTAGAATTATGGTTAGAATCCGGAAAAAAAAAAACCTGAATTACTTACCTACTTGGAATGTGGGTTTTTAATAGGTCTGTGCAGAGTGAATATTACTTCTATCATCCACGCAGGTTACAAATAATTTACGTATAAACCTAGTATTTCATCCCCAGTATTTTGAAAGTATTTGCACATACGAGTTTATAATGAGATGAGACTATAAAATACTTTAAAATAAAGTTGCCATGCTGAATTAGATGAAAATTTTAAAGATTTTCAATACATTACGTTTGATTTTAATAAACACCATGAACATTTTAAATATAACAAGACATGGACATTTATTAAAATAAAAAATGAAAATTATTGCCAGCTGTAATCTGTAATGTAAAATACATTTGACGTTTCACCGCGCCCGTACTCGTTCCGTTCGTGTCATCATTAACTACTTACACGTTGACACTTTTCACGAATTTACAGTACAATCTTATCAGATTTTTAAGTTAACCGTGTGTCCTGTGGAATATTTCAAGTAATTAACAATGTCTTCTCCCGATGAGAGCACCCAACTTAAGGCAGGACACCCTCCTGCAGGTAAGCTTAGCACCTTAGAAGTTCTTTGTTTACATCGTATATATTTACAAGCAAATTTATTTTAATGCGTAAGTAATTTGTTGCGATCAAAGGATGTAGATAACCCATATGGAAAAAAACTTTAGTGTTTCAACGATTTTTAGCTTGACAAGCAAATGTTGAAAAGTTATTTTTGCGTATTGGTATGTTATGTTAGGATATCGGTAAAAATACTTTAAAATGACGTGATTTCTAGTGCGTTGTTGTATGAAAGTCTGTAAACAAAGCGTGGCGAAGGTCAACGAGTGGTCAGCGGTAACGCGATAATACTTGCTTTGCTAAGCGTAATCGACCATAACAATTTATTCTAAGTAAATAAGTAAAGAATGTTAAAGAATGTAAATTGCTATGAGAACATGGGACAAAAAACACTATAACGTTTTAGTATGTCGTAATAAAGCGTCCTTCAAATTATGGTGAAATCAATGATAAGTTGCACAACAAAGTACTTATATTATTATTTTAATAAATTTTGTATTGTTATGATATATCTATCAAAATATTTCCTAATAGTATCTATGACCTGATCCAGATCAAGTACATACTTTAGCCAGTTTTAATAAAGGAAATACTGCACTATTTATTGTTACAATGAACTAGAAAGCAATTTTCATGCAGATCCTTGCTATTTGATAACAAGCAATAAATTATATAGTTTTAATTTAAAAGTACCTGTTAGCGACACACTCGGCTGTAATTGCCCTATGTTTACGGTGTGCGCCTGCTTTAAAAACGTTGCCGTCAGCAAGTGGTTTTTGTTCTCATATGTCAGGCCAACCAAGCGCCGCTTCCCTAAATTGTTATAATCTGGATCATCTAAAAGCTGTATATCATTTCCCTAAACGCAGTAAAGAAGTGTTCAGTAAGTGTTAAACTATCTTTTATTACAACCAGTGCACCATATCCTACAGTACCTGAGTAACAGACTGAGCTATGTTTGGACGGAAAAAAAAACTGTACATACAAAACTTACACACACACACACTTACACACACACACACACACACACACACACACACACAAACATCACACCTGTATTACCAAATGGGGTAGGCAATTTAAGGTTTTAAGTTTGACAAAAACGGTACAATACTGAGTTGCTAGCATGTCGCCTATGGTATACCTTAACCTATATCCTCAGTCGCCTCTTACAACATCCACGGAAGAAATGGAGAGGTGTAATTCTAACCCAACACCACATGGGTCACACAAAACAAAACAAACAAAACTTTGTCTAAATTATTAAAGCAGTTTTTGACATTAAATATACTCATACAAGAGCTGCTCTTCTAAAGGCATTTCTCTAACCCCAGATTCCTAAAAAACCTGTTGATTATTAATCAAATTCTGCTTTCTACCCACAGTCAAGGCCGGTGGCATGAGGATCACACAGCACAAAACTGCCCACCCCAAGGATCCCAAAGAGCCAGCAAATGAGGATCTGACTGGTCTCTCTGGACCATCCCCCGTTCCGTCCAACCCTGTGTCAATCTCCGGCGCACCAAACCGAGGCAACGCTGACTTTACTCCAGTGGCTGCACAAGTAGCTCACAGTCCAAAGCCTCCAGGACATTTCAACGTTATGCCTAAGCCAAATATCCAGCAGCCAAGGAAGTAGGTTGGGTTTCATGGACATTAAATGAATAGGCATATCAACATCTCTCAGGTTTGCATTAGGTGCTATCAAAATATGTTATACTTAACTTCGAAATACTTTGAATAAAGAATAAATTAAAAACTGTTTATACATTTTTTATTATGAAAGGGAATACTATTATTTGACAATTAGTCTTTCACGAGATAAATCCATCCTCAATTAAATATGACTATATGTATGTGTTGATCAACATTTATATTGATGGATAGACGAAAGTAGAGAGCAGCCCGTAAGTTTGTCTTTGACTGAAAACATTTGTGTCAGTAAGTGGAGGTACGGCTGCTTGTGTTTTATTCTGTATTCAAAGGGCAAATATTATTGAACTCTTAAACAGCTGTTTAAACAACACCGTTTCAGTACACCGTTAACTATGTAAGTTTTCCATTTAAGTGCTAAGTTCATAAAACAAAATATGGTAGACTTAAGTTCTTAGGTTTTAAAATAATTTGAACACCTAATGTAAACACTGCATGCCTGGCCTTGTGATTAGATTGGTATAGATATAAATGATAATACTATGTAAGCACTCGAAATGGCATGTTAACTATTTACAAGTATTATTGATTTTAGTCCAGTGAACAAATTCCAGAAAATTGGATAAATTACTTATTTTTTTCAGAACTGTATTCAAATTACTTAAAAAGTGTAAAAAAAAGCTATAGTTATTTTGCGGATTTTTATTTATTGAATGTTCCTGTTCTCTATCAACCTAATCAATTAAAGGCATAAACAAATAATACCATAATAATAATATGTAACAAATATGTGTGATTATTCATCATAATCACACTATATTCATGTAAAGAGGAATTTCCCTTTTATTAAGTATATCTTGTATCTGACATAATTTAATTTTGTTTTGAAAAACTAAAAAATATAATGTTTAAATGAAACTAAATATCTTTTCTGTTGCATTTTAATATTATGTTCATAGCTGAAAAATTCAACAGACGAGTATAAAAATAATATTATGGATGCACTATATCATTTAATTTGCCTGTGTGCTTAATAATTTCTTAATAATTACTTGCATTGTTTGAAAATACGCTTTGCAATTAGAATAACTATAAAATAAGACTTGACAGTGTACACATACTGTACATAAAAAGATGCAAAAAGAGTCATAAAAAAATAAAATACAAAAAGGCTTGCAAAAATATTAACCCCCCGTTTCACCATCCATTGATTACATTTGTCCGTGAAATAAAATTAATCAATGGGTGGTGAAACAGCCCCTAAGTATAATTTAATTTAAGATTTCACTGTCGTGTTTTTCTGTCTGTAGTAGGGTTTACATTCTAATTCCAGATTTTACTGTATAAAAAAGTAAAAAACATTATTTTTGTTTAACTTTTCAGTATATTTTAAGCTTATCAGACTAGCCAGCCAATTAAAAAATAACAGGGTTTGGATTTCTTATTGGTACGTTTTTTTACAAAATTATTACCTGTTACTATTTATGCATAAATTATGTAAAAAATATGTTTTCAAATTTCTAAAGTCTATACATATTTTATTAATTTTAAGTTTTTTGGGTGCAAAGTACCATCTTTCTCTACATGCAGTTATCCCCATATTACATTGAGGAGGTGCTGTGCAGTCTATATTTTCATATTTGGGACCATTATTTTGTCTTGTCATTTACTTTTATATTTTCTTAGTTTTTAATAAACTTAATTACAAAAATGAACGTTTTATTTAAGAACCTCATTCATCCCGAAATAAAAAAGTTAAGTATTCAGTAAGTACCGATTTTAATAAATCTATCTAAATCTCTAAACATATGTATATTTTAATAAAAACAAGCATAAATACTAACAAAAGGCAAAACCTAGTTGATGACAAAGTGCAAAGATATGTCTTCGTAGCTTTGTCTAAAGGTTTTAGTCCACTACAGCCAAGTGCAAAATTCAAACTTCGTATGTTGCCGTCCCGCTGACGCTTATGTCATTTAATACGCGAGGGAAAAGGATAGTGCGATCACAGATTTGAAATACTATTATATTTCAAATCTGTGGGTGCGATACGAACTTTGAGTTTCGTAGTAGCCCCTCTGTTCCCGCTAGTCCTAACTTTTTAAGACCTAGACGTGGGTCACGAGCTTTATTTTGGATATCATTTCAAAATACTTTATTCAATTAACAATTAGTGCTTTATAAAGTACATTCGGTGTTAATTCGTTCTTTATATTACGCGAGGACTCACGAGATTATTTTTTGTATGTGCCGGAACTGTAAGTCTTAATAATAATTATGTCACGGTGTAGTGCGCGAAAACCCTTAGACTAGGTACTAAAAACACCAGTAACTTTATACCATGGTACATAGATGTCGATGCTTATATACACACGACTGCAACATGTTATCTCTTCAGCGTGACATCACTCATCCCAAAGTGAACGCGTTGTTTGTCACGACATAATTTCTCGTCCTCTTAACCCTTTCTCGGTTTTGTCAGCATCGTGTTATATATCTATTTAAATAGAAAATTATATATATTACTGGCGAATCTGAAAAATATCCTGCATGAACCTAGAACGCGATCGTAGCGCCACCTATCCCGATAGCCGGTGGGTGAAATATAACTATAACCCACTCAGGGACTTTCTCGAATAGACGAAAAATTCTCGTGGAACTAAGAAAGGGACTCTCACATAAAATAATAAAAAAGGGTTCCGTACCATTAAGTATCTATGTTCGTATACAACATTAGACGGTCACAAAAAAAAACACGTTTGTTGTATGGGCGCCCCCCTTAAATATTTATTTTATTTTAATTGTAAAAATTTCAACTGTCTAGCTATCACGGTTCATGAGATACAGTCTGGTGACAGACGGACGGACAGGAGTCTTAATTAGTAATAGGGTCCCGGTTTTACCCTGGATACGGAACCCTAAAAACGGAGAAAAGAAGAATATATTGGCTACTCTGTTTGGCGACCTTTAGACTACAGAGGTAGCCATGCCTGTGTCGCCGTTATGTCGCCATGGTGTCCCGGTGTGGCAGGGCTCTTACAGAATTAACTGTCAGCGCTCCACTCATGTGCCACGGGCTGTATTAAATTTATATACGTTCTAAAACATATTAATAAAAATAAAAAAATAAAATGGTCTCGCCGGAAGACCAGCGCTGGCTCCACCAAAGGATTTTATTTTATGATTGATTTTATGCTGAGGTGAGACCATTTCGGGCACAAGCAAATAAGTAATTTTATTTATTTTTTGTATTTTGTTCTCATTTTATTTTATTTCACTTCATTATTATTATGTTTTTTGCTGTATCTATTATTATTATTTATATTTGTGTGTCGCGAATAATTTTTAACATTTTCATACGAAGTTACCTCTTCCTCAGATTCAATACGCCTGGCCGGCCCAGCCGATGTGTTGGAAGGATTCTGATCTGTATGACATAATAACAATGAAAGTTTTCATCACAATGTCCATCCAGGGCCTATACTACAAAATGCAAAATACGAACTTAGTCTCGTGCCGTCCCACTCACGTTAATATTATTTAATACGAGAGTAAGCGGGACGGACGATACGAATTTCGATTTTCGTAGTACCATCGGCCAAATAAGTGGTCTATCAATTTTTTGAACAAATTCCTATCAAAAAAGGAATACCTAAAGTGCCAACTATTTTACCGACACGTATTGAGTAAGGGGGGACGATACGAATTTCTATTTCCTAGTACCCGCGGGTTGACAAATACGGGGTCGTACACTAACCGCACTCATTTATACTCACTTAATTTAATTCTTGATGACTCGAGTTTCACGGGCTGTAAGTAACGTCGACAGTTTATTTCAGTAAAGTTTAACATTCTTCTCTGGCATTTTTCTATTACCTACCTAAAGGTACTAGGTAGGTAGGTAATAGTAGATTATTGTCGTGGCCTGGAAGTAGGCAATTGCTGGCTGAGTATGAGTATTAAACGGACTAGCTTGCGAGTCCGTTAAACTAATACGAAGCCAGCAATTACTATTCCAGCCGAGACTAATATAAAGCTTTTCTCAAAAATGGTGAATAATTCAGAAATAGAATAAACTTTTTCTCAAAAATGGTGAATAATTTAATTTTATTCCAATATTTTTCATATGCTTTCCCGCCTTTTTTCATTAAAAATAAACTGCAGGTGTATTTTTCCACCGAAAACACCACAAGCTATTTCAGACCCAATAGAAAAAGTCCGGAGTTCCAACAAAATATCTGATACCGGCCATTAGAGTTGGCTGTATACGACTTGTGCCAACATTTCCATGGCCTTTTTAACTTAAAAAAAAGTGACTGATTGCAGGCGCGCTAATTCATTATTGTCGAGCTAGCGCGCCTGCAATCTTTTTAACTTTTTAATTTTTCGCTGACCATAAACTAAGCACTTCACCTTCTGATATGTAAAGAATAATGTCAACTTTTACGGTCATTTTTGAGAAAAGATACATAATCTGTATAAATAAAAATGAATCGTAAAATGTGTTGCTAAGCGCAAAACTTCAAAAAAAATTAGAAAAATTGAAACGGGGGCGAAGCCCCGGGCAACAGCTAGTAAGTAATATATTATTTTAGACACCGTGTTTTAATTTTATTTCCATTAGGTAATTTCGACAGACAGCTCCTTTCAATAACAAAAACAATTTACCTACCTACTTGTAAGGTTAGCGCCATAAGTTAATCAAGAACCTTAACACTGCTTTACTGCGTACATATTATTACTATTATTTTACTGTGTAATTCGTGATTATATATTCAACAGTAAGTTAGCCACTATTAGTTTGGTCAGTTATAGATACATATGTTTAAATATTCGTAACTTACGATATTGTCGTCGGGCTTAAAGTATTTGGAGGCTATTTCTTTGAGTTCTCTATCGTTATTTGACTGCACGTTGGCTGCAATTGAAAAAAATATCAATCATTCAATTTTGAAGTAGTTACGTAGGTACTCAATAAAAAAGTTTTTTTTTAACTTCAACATTATCAACCTACCCCAAAGGATTCTGTGCCCGTTTTTCCCTGCTTCTTTCGTCTCTTTTGCTAATTAGCACGTCTCACACACCTCTGCTCTACTGGCTCCACATAAAATCCCAGTACTTAGTTTACAAACAACATCAAACCACGGCGCTTCGCTCGTCTCTGTACCTACTGCTTTACTCGTCTCAGTACATACTAACCTCTGCTATACCGGCTTCACATAAAATCCCAGAAGTATAACAATTGGGACAATTGGTGTCAAGTGTCCCATGATATTTATTATTTAATGACAAACCACAGTTCTTCACTCGTCTCTCTACCGCTTCGCTCGTCTCAATACCAACTATGTACTGCTCTACCGACACTCCACATAAAATCCCAGTAGTTAACAACGATAAACCACGGCACTTCGCTCGTCTCTCGACTGCTTCGCTCGTCTCTGGGCGGCTTCGCTCGTCACTCTATCGCTTCGCTCGTCTCTCTACCGCTTCGCTCGTCTCTCTACCGCTTCGCTCATCTCTCTAACGCTTCGCTCGTCTCAGTGCCTACCTCTGCTCTGCCGGCTCCACACAGAATCCCGGTAGTTGACGCGCCGCACGCCGGCCCGGCGGCGCTTGCGCTCGCGACGCGCCGTCTTCGCTCGGCTGTCGTTTGACAGTTTTCGGATCACCTTGTGGTACAGGCAGCGGGACGACGCGTTTGACACCTGTTGGTACAACTAGGCATTAAGCTGCAGGGCTAGTACGAAATTCGAAGTTCGTGTCGTTCGGTCCCTCTGACACTTATACTATTAATACGAGAGCGACACGGACGGTACGATACGAACTTCGATTTTCGAACTTCGGAGTAGGCCCTCTGCTGGAACTTAATGTAACAACAACACAAAAGGTTGTCGTTTGTTTGCTCCAGGACCGGTATCATTGTTTGTTTTGTCGACCATGATTTAAGCGTTAGGATGTTTAATTTTATAGTAGCGTTCCACGTTGTTCCACAATAAAAGATGATGTCACGCAGAACTTTAACTGGCTGTATCTTCATAATTTATTTTTTGTTTAGTTAGCAAAAAAAGTTCACGATCAGTCTAACCAGTTCGCACTGTATGTCGTCCAGTTCATCCTCCATGATGTCCAGCTCGTCGGTGTCTTTAGCGGTCACCAGCAGCAGCTTGGTCTCCGGGCAGGCGCTGGAGACCACAAGCTGCGAGGACTTGGGGAATATCAGACGGTGGGCTGTCCTGCAAAGAAGTGTAGGTCAAATGGCTCTACCTATTAAAAGCGGCTGTGGTGGCGCGAGTAACGGTCGCTCTAGTCTAGGCACCATCAAATAATACGTACCTACGTATGTAAACTCTTTATTGCATATAAAAAATAAAAATAAGAATAGAGCAGATAGGTACTTAGAGAGAAGTAATAAGGGATATCTTCCAGCTTAGTTATGAGAAGATAGTTTATTAACAAGAAAAGCAAACAGTTTTTACGTGTGGTAAAAAGGAAAACAGAAATATTTAAAAGATAAGCAAAATAAATACAAAATTATAAACATTAAAATTCATTAAATCAAACATATACCGATACCTACCTACTTATAAAAATAAAACATGATACAATAGAGGAAACTGCTCTTCCCTCTACTACTACTTAAGCACTGGCTGAAATATTCGGCATTGATTTTGAGGTACTCTTATACGGAATACATAAAAAAATTCGTCAAATAATGGATAATAGTACGAGCGAGAGTCTATTAGAAGCCCGAAGTCGAAGACTGAGGGCTTTTATGAGTCATGTTCGTAATTCTAGTACCGCCCGTGCGACATACAATGTTTTTCATCACATTTGCGAGTACAATTTTATATTTGTAAAAGAAAAAATATAATTGTTTCAAATATTGGCGATACCTTAGGCTGCGCTCTTGGCAGCGCCGCCCTCCCCCTCCCGCAGCATGTGCCTGAGCCGCTGTGCGTGTGGGCCAGCGCGCGCAGCACCATCAGTACGGGCACTGACTCATTTACCGACCACGGGTTTCATGACAAGCACATTAAGGTCGAGTGTTTTATTTGGGGGGTTGCAACCAAGGTAGCCTGCATGTTACGACACTGTTTACGAGCAAGTGTGATGAAAAAATGTTAAAAATGTAACACTACTCTTAGTGGCGCCCAACATGGGACTCACCTCGGTATGTAGCAAGGTGGTTGGAACACTTCCCTCGTTGCCATATCTTGACAAATGCCGTCCAGTAACACTATGTCTTCCATCAACTCATTAACAACGAATACCTTAAAATAATTATCAGAGTATAATATAGCTCACTCCTGTAGATAGATAATTTTTTCAATTGCAGTTTTTTTGGTGAGATTAGTATGTTTTGTGCCTTCGTTCGAAACATGAAATGTGGGCTGTTAGGTATACCTTGAAAGCCTTAAGGCACGGCACGAAGGAATGTTCCAGTCGCATGCTGATCTTCTCCGCCGACCAGCCATGGTACGCTGGCACTGTCGGCAGCACCATCATGGCTAGCTTTATGCCGATCTCTCGCCACATCGCTGCCTCTAGGCTGTAATATTTTATCTTACTTATCCTACTAATATTATAAATGTGGAAGTTTGTGAGTGAGTGAGTATGTTTGTTACTTGTTCACGCTGAAACGGCTGGACGGATTTGCTGAAAGTTTGGCAAAAAAATTAGTTTAATGGATCTCTAAATAACAACCGCTGGGTTAGAGTCATGAAATTTGGTATGTAGGTAGCTTGAAGTCTGGAATAACACATAGGCTACTTTTTATTACGATATTAGGGATAAAATAGGGATAAAATTTCGAAATTTCAACCGCTGGGTGTAGAGTTGAAATTTTGGACAGTTGTTCTTAACACTACCTCAATGAAGACCCCGATATACATTTTGTAAAATCCTGGGATTTTAATTGTAACTATACCATATCGAATAGTTTACGCGTGCGAAGCCGGGGGTAAACTCTAGTAATATAAAAGTTTACCTGCTTCAAAATTTGGTTAATGTTGAACGTGTTCAGCAGTGGCAGCGCAAGACCTAAATTTAGCGTGGGGAAGATAGGTTTTGCGAGACCCTATGATGGCACACCACACATTAGATAACGGATTTTTAGATGTGCAACAAAACAAGAACCATCCGAGGCGCGAGGCCCCTCAGACCGCGAGGCCGTGGGCGGTGGCCCACGTTGTCCACGTTGAACCGAATCGACAATAAAATTTTATTAGGCACGGATAATACCGACATGGAAATACCGACCCGCTATTTCGTGTACACGCCCATACAAACTGGTATCAAACTGACAAGAGTTTCTATGGGCGGGTCACAAAATATCATGTCGGTATTGTACGTCCGGTAAATAGTGCCACCCCTTTAAGACCTACAATAGCGGACCTACAAACGGTTGAAGTTTCAAGATTTTATCCCTACCCTGTGGGGATATCGGGATAAATAGTAGCCTATGTGTTATTCCAGATGTCCAACTATCGACATACCAAATTTCATCCAAACCCGTCCAGCCGTTTTGCGTGAAGGAGTAACAAACACACACACACACACACACGCACACACGCACGCACGCACGCACGCACACACACACACACACACACACGCACGCACGCACACGCGCACGCGCACACAAACTTGGGTACTAAAATGCACTCTATCAGGTGAATGTGAATAGTTAGAAGGTGCATTTTATTGTATAGTAACTTCTTGCATACTAATTCAACTTTGGTTCCTGTTTGCATAATTACCTTTTTTTTTTATTTGACTGGATGGCAAACGAGCAAGTGGGTCTCCTGATGGTAAGAGATCACCACCGCCCATAAACATCTGCTACACCAGATGCGTTGCCAACCTAGAGGCCTAAGATGGGATACCTCAAGTGCCAGTAATTTCACCGGCTGTCTTACTCTCCACGCCGAAACACAACAGTGCAAGCACTGCTGCTTTACGGCAGGATTAGCAAGCAAGATGGTGGTAGCAATCCGGGCGGACCTTGAACAGGGTCCTACCACCTGCAAAACGACCTACGTCCATTTATCAAATATTTCTACATGTTACCCGGTGATAGCATTCGGCGCCAGGTTAAATGCCTCCTTGACGACAGGCAGAGTGATGTAATACGCCTGCACAGCGGAGTCGCAGCGAACGGTGTAGCTGTACGGACGATTTGTTAGGACCTACACGAGAGTAAATAAGTTAATAACATATCAAAGTGAAAGTACATGCCCACACCTTATCTTCACTTAGGTACCTACCTAGGTACATTACATTTTTTCTGCCATTTACTGGGGTGGTCAGATATAAACGTAGGTACCTCTAGTGTGTTTCGAAACCCTTCGGCCACTTTGGAAACCAAAGGTTCGGAAACAGTTTAGAAAACAGAATTTTTTTTTTGGAAGCACTGTAAATACAGGACACAACGCCATACTCTAGTATAACTAAATATACACACACGTGTGTGCTCGATCATTTCAATACCTATTTTTGTTAAGTAGAGTACACAACATTTTACCAATTTTGTCATGTTAATATTAATAGCAGTACCTGGGCGACCGAAATTCGCTCGGGTTAAAGCTAGAAAACAGGCATTCTCCCAGGAATAAGACCACCAAGCTAGGATAAATGTTGGTCCCCGAAAACCTCACATATCCAATTTTAAATTATTGAAGCCCTTTCCGAGATCTCCAAAATAAATACAAAAGAATTACTCGTTTTTAGGTTTTAGATAGATAGATGGGTCAAATCCTGAAAGTCAAAATCAACCCACATCCAGGGCCTGACGGATTGACTGGAAACTAGTTACACATACTATGTAGGTAAGTTGGATGATAATCCAGGCACTGTCAAAAGATGTTAGTTGGTATGATGATTTTGAAGGCACACCTATTACCTATAGAAAATTTTTGTGCCAGAAACTTTATGCTAAGAGAGGTGTACTAATATTTACTCCCAGAACTCCAACAGCATTTCCAGACACGATATAATCCTTGCTGGGTTCCTCGAACTTGAGGTCCGTGAGGAACTCATAGTTGGGGATGGCTTCGTCTATGTCTCCGTCTGGTGGGATGTAGGAAGCTTCTAGAAGACCCGACACTAGGATGTACAGGCCTTTGGGCTCGTCACCTGAATATTTTTAGGTTTTTTTTAGAAAACAATTTAAGGACTAAACAATTGCGACGTCACCAATGGTATTGATTCGTTAAGCGTGGTTTAGAGACCTGCTGCAAGAAAAATCGTGCAAGTTGCATCAGGTAAGTATATTGCGAGGCCGTAAAGACAGCTTGTAGTCAATCAAGCGCTGCAATGTAATACAATTTTCTCAAACATGCTCGGAAATGTATGCGTTAATGTCACGAAATGGAGACATGAAGTTTCTCATTTATGGCTCCCACCACCTCCCTACATAACTTCTTGGCCTAGGCCATGAAGTATGTATGAAAACCATTATTGTCCGCTGCTCTAACTTTTTAAATTTGCTTACTAACATTAAACTGACATAAATAAACCACAGGGTGTATTGTCTAACGCGCTGACGTTTGCGATCGCATTCACCGTCTCCTTCTAGCCTTGTCTTATGCCGTGTGACAGAAAGAAGTGATGAAAACGATTGTGATTCCAAATGTGTTAGATAATAAGGCCTCAGATCTGACCTCTGGAAATCAAAACGTCGTTGATGTTGTAATTGAATATGTCAGAGTTCTCAATGAAGAAATCTGCCACCCTCTCGTTTCCTTGCAACCAGGAAACAGCTCGCAGCTGGGTCTACAAACAGAACATTTAGCTTTATTGACTACGCGCGCCATCACAATCACATTCACCATACTCTACCTCTGGTGACGATGGAGCGACTAAGCTGCCTTTATGACGAATGTATTGTACTTTCTCTTGAATTGCGTGCACTAGTAATCTATATTCCACTTCATCCAGAAAACCTAAAGAAAATTATTTTATGAGAAAAATAAATCCATTGACCTATTTGTCAAAGATAGTTTCAATAATTATTATGTGTGTATCCCACCTCACTGTAGTTTGAAATCAAAGACCCAGTTGAACATTGGAAGCTTATAGTTTTTTTTTCACACCTTTCCTTCAGAAAAGTAACATTTCCTCCCTGACGAGAGGGAGCAAAGTGCAACTTTTCTGTTCAAGGCTTTTCTAAGTGTTTTATTGCAAATGGCATTTTTTGAAGTTGATAATTGTAATGCCACGCCATTTTCTATGCTGGTTGTTCTTTAATATTATTTAGATTTTTTTTTTCAAGTTTTTTAATGCTCGGTGTGAAAAGTTGTATGAGCCACTCGGGAGCAAAATTATTTTCATCTTGGGCGTTAACACTTGAATTCATCATACGCTCAGGATTCTATTGCAGAATCCTTCGCTACATTCTGGATTCAATTTACGCCCTCGCCGTTAATACACCATTTTGCTCCCTTGTGACACAAATAACTATTTTCGAACGGCCTGTTATTGTTAGCATCAAGTAGGTAGCTTTTACAGGATACTGGAGAAAGGGTGAGCTGCCAGAGGAGCCGTTCAGCAAGGTAAGGGATTCAACTTCGAGCTCAGTTATATGCGCCTATGATGCTGACCATTACCATTCGTCATAATGTGACCTTAAGGGGCTACCCGAGGTTTTCATCGATTTTTGACAAGTTTTGAATCGTATCTCCTACTTTTGCACTACAGATAGAATTATAAGTCAAACGGCTATCGGTTCTCCAATCTTTTATCTCCATTTTTGTCTACCGGATTTTGAAAAAAATGAATACTTAATTTTGCATGATTTTTTTAAACATTGTCTGAAAAAACACCTATTTCGTATCTCTATTGACGTGAAAGATCTAACATATACGAAACCTACATATTTGGGTTTGTCTTTGACGTCTCTAAAAACTGGTCGAGGGTTTTCATTTGAAACTAATTAACACAAAAGTTATGGCCAGAAAACCAGTTTCTTGGCCTAAAATTGTTCAACTTTGATGCCAAATATCTCGAAAACAATGAACTTTGAAGTAAATATGGGATACTATATTGCTTAAAGCCGTTGTTGTTAATATAATAAGCTACAAAAATCATTTGAAAACGAAGGAATTCAGATCGAAGGTCATTTGGGCATGGGATCCCCTTAAACTGTGTAACCTTAAGCTGCGTATCGACTTCGCGCAGGCGCCGCGCGAGCATTGTTCGATGGTTATGGACAGTCAATACGCACCTTAGGAGCCAGCAATAAACATACCTTCTTCCTTCAACTGTATAGCATCGATCACCATATTATTGAGCGTGGAGGTGGTAGCCTGCCGGGTCTTCACCGTGATGGCTGTCCAGGGTCGATCACGCTGCAGCAGCCCGAGCTGACGGGTCACTGTCAATCTGACGACCATTTTATCGGTGAATAAATACCATGACACAACTTGACACCAGACCTAGCCCCAAAACCACCACAAAAAGCCTCTGGCGCATAAGATGGCGGATGGCACGATGAAACGTCAATTGCTCGTAATGACAAACCTTTGGCGAGTATCATCATCCCAGCCTATATACGTCCCACTGCTGGGCACAGGCCTCCTCTCAGAACAAGAGGGCTTGAGCCATAGTTCCCACGCGCGCGTATTGGGCATAGCCTCAAAACATTTAAGTAAAACTTGTGTTATGGGTGTATTGTATAATTAAATAGATCTAGAAATAAAATAGAAAACATTTATTCGTGCCAACATAGGAAAAAATGTGTAGTACCTATGTCACGAAATGGTGCCAAATCAGCAAACTGCCGGTCTTGCAAACAGCATTGATCTCGTTATTTTGATATGTAGGTACATAACTACATAAATACGTATTAAACACCCAAGATTCGAGAACAAACATTCGTATTTTCCATACATAATATCTGTATCTGTAGGGGGATGAAACCTGGCGGAGACCTAAATACTAATTGACAACTCTGAGTGCGTCAAATACGAACCTATCAGCTTCTAAACGAGTGTTCAGCGTTTCTTGTATTAATCTATTGTCCACGAGCTGAGGCAGCAAGCTACATACCTCCTGCTCTCCTGTCACAAAACCCTGCAATACAAAGTTGAGGTATAACAATGAGGGCTATCGTTTTTTGTCTCACTAGATGGCGCACTGTTGCGTGAGGTTTTTAAGTATGGCTTTCAAAGTCTATTATTACGGGCGTGAAAACAAAGTTTAGATTAAAATCATATTTAATACACCTTAAAACCGTACCATGAAAATATCGAGCATGCCACAGTGTTGCATAGTCCCCGTTTTGTTCGGAAAAAAGGGAGGAAAAAGGTTTCCGAAAGACAAAACTGTCTCAAAACACAGACATTCATTGCCCCGGAACGCATATTTGCCATAATTAATTTCAGATATTGGAAAATATTCACAAAATTATTCTAATTATAAATAAACCCGCGTAGCTCACCCAAAAACTATGAGATTTGACATTTCGGAGACCTCACGCTACACTAGCGCCTCTAGCGGCGAATTCATTCGCGATAGCCCCCATTGCACACCACGTTTTTTAAACGCACTCGACGCGCGTTTTGCCGCTACAAATACGATACGCACGCGAATTGTATGACTGTTCTATGGAAATAAAGGCGCGTTGACGGCGCTTTTCAAAATCGCGGTGTGTAAAACTCTTAGGGCTCAGCCAAACGAACGAAATTTAGATTTTGAGTTTCGTATCTAAATGTCGTAGCTAATGTGGTTATTATATTATGAAGTATTTAAATAAATAAATAAATATAAAAAGACATTTATTGCCACATTAAAAGAAAAATACAATGACACAACAAAATAAAAACAACATACACGTTACAAATATGTGGCAATAGGCTCAGCTCAGCATTCACATGCTGCCGGTCGACAACCGGCGGCGCTGATTTTCAGCCTGCGCCCGTCTCGCGGCACGTTTTACACAGTCAGTAATACGGGAAGGGCAAACACGCAAAAGTATTTATATATAAAAAAACAAACCATTAAAAAAAATTGCAATTTTAACACGTAAGGGGGTTTAAAATGTGGCTCTATCCATATAAGGCATAATTGCCGGTCACTGTTCGGTAAAATAATAGGTACTAATACCCCTCTTCCCGGGGTTATTAGCCATCAGTTTCCTCTTTAGATTCTTTGACTTAATAACTCGAGCTAAAACTCGATTAAAAGCTTTTTCCCAGAGATAAGACCAAGCTAGATCGAGTTGGCATCTCCGAAAACACCCACATACCAAATTTCATCGAAATCGTTGGAGCCGTTTCAGAGATTCTGAAGATTCTGGTAGTAAGTATATCAAACTTTCAAGGAAAACTATAACGGCTAAGTTTGCTTGAGAATTATTAGTAGTTTTACTCTTAAATAGCAGCCTAAGGTATAAAATATACCTAAACTTGGAAGATTCCATATTATAAAATACGAAATCCTTAGAAAAATATTACTTAATTTTTTCGTAATGGCTACGGACCGACACGCTCTTGGCCGGTTTTTACAATCAAATATAATTGAGAAAAACATCGTTCAAACTTACCTTGCCCACGTCATACCCAAAAGCCAGCTGTTTATCGATCATCCTATCTATATAGGCCATAATCTTTGGAACAGATACTCTGAAACAAATAAAATTATAGTCCTTTAACCAAGATAGTATAATCTGGCAGATACGAGAGCTATTTGAAGAGAAAAGTGAAAATATCTGCTTACTTAATGGATAGGTATTTATTTATTAGTCATAGATATTATTTCTCTCCTAGATTATTCAAAACGACAATCAAATTTATTTTAGCGCCGTCTTCGCAAAAATTCGTTTGTCCTTATCTGTCACTTCGATTTCTATTTGTTAGAAAGGGACAAAGCATTTGTTAGTTAACATAGGCTGTTAAGTTTTATGAATAAGGGGTATTTCTCTCCTAGATTAAACCCAAAAAAAAAAACATTAATTTTATTTTTTGCGCCGTCTTCGTCAAAGAAGTCTTGATACTCTTGATCCCCGCTCTGGGTCGTTTCTTGTGCAAAGGTCACCATCGCTGTTCAACACTGCAACGCGGCCAGTATAAGTATTGGGCACTTGCACATGGTATGACGCGGGGCAAATTATTTGACTGATTGTGTGTGTCCCATCAGCCAAATATCTACCACCCTAGGTTGATAACCGTTTGCATGTCATAAAACAATAATGCCAATAGACGTGTCTGTCAACTTGAAAGTTCCACTTTAGCGACATATTCATTTGATAGGAACTTGTTTAAAAATTGATAGACCACTTATTTGGCTGATGGTACCTATTTATCTGAATTTTCTGTTATTTATTTAAATTTGTGTAACTTGACATGTTTTTATTTAATAAGGTAATTAGTTATATGTAGGTACCTACTTGACATTTTTAACAAATAAATGCATTTTTATTTATGATTGATTCTGTATGTAAGTACCTACAAAACAAGTGAATGGCAGTGGCACACTTAATTTGTCCTAATGTTAGGTAGGTGGTACTCTACTTAAAAATAAAAGGAATAATTGTTAATATTTTTTCTTTCAACAAACAAAATATTATAATCACAGATTATACATTACAAATGTCTGCAACTTAATTAAATCGTCAATGATGTCAAGGTATATTTCCAACGAATTAGCTGTTACCGCTTTTATAGATGTGATATGTAGTGAAATTTCAACCTTACTTTCATCGGGGGTGTAGCTCAGATGGTAGAGCGCTCGCTTAGCATGCGAGAGGTACGGGGATCGATACCCCGCACCTCCAAATCATCTTTTTGTATTTTTATTTTTTTACTATCAAAGACGAATAAATCGACTTTAAAATAAATATTCTTAGTTCACAAATATATTTTTTATTTACTTTTTTTAATATTATTTACATTTGTCAAATTTTGTTATAACGTGCCACGAGAACAAAAGTTTTGCGACTGTCATACTTAGTACTTAGTAATAAGTGTGACAATGACAACGGATTTAAAAGAAATATTGATTTTTTGACGTAATTTATGGCTGACCCCATACAAATACATTGCGCTTATGTACGGGTCTTTTAACCGACTTAATTTTAGTTACTGCGAACCCCCTGAAGTGCTGTCACATTTTAAAATACACTGTTTTGAACTATGTTTTCTTAAATCATAATAATTTACCCTAGTGCCAAATGAAGACGCCCTCTGCCCCTAATAGACATAAATGAGTTCCTCTATTCACCGCTAGATGGCGAGACCACTCATATAGGGTAAGTGGCATTTGGGGTAATTTAAATCGATGCATTTGGGTGAAGAACAAACTTATTCATACAAATGTATGATTATTTTTCGTGTCACAATGGAAAAAAAATTAGTAATTTTAACTACCTGCGTTAAGGTATGCAACTTTTTGGTCTTCACCCTTTTGCCACATTTTTAGCTGACTTCAAAAAACATGGAGGTTATCAATTCCGTTGTATTTTTTTTATTACTTTATATACCTTATTATTAAAATACTAATGAGGTCCTTCTCAAGGTGAACTCGGACAGAAAGCCAACCGTGGACTATTCCTTCCTTTCTTCCATTCGAGCTCACTTTGAGAAGGAGCCCCGGATTGGCTCGAAACATGTTGGGCGTACCTCGACTACTAATAGTGAGTGACGAGTCTATCTATTTTAATAACTATATCATCCTCTCATCATCATCATCATCATCCCAGCCTATATACGACCCACTGCTGGGCACAGGCCTCCTCTCAGAACAAGAGGGCTTGGGCCATAGTTCCCACGCGGGCCCAGTGCGGATTGGGAACTTCACACGCACCATTGAATTGCTTCGCAGGTTTGTGCAGGTTTCCTCACGATGTTTTCCTTCACCGCAAAGCTCGTGGTAAATTTCAAATGTAATGTATCATCCTCTCACGAGAACTTTAATTCAAATAAACTAGTCACATTTATTTAATTCAGTTAACCTTATAGTTCTAAAGTTCTTATAGACTAAACAATCTAGTCGATACAAAAGTTGTATATATGCGCCAGCCCTTACCCTCTTGTTATTATTATTATTACCCGACTGCGAAGGGTAATGTGTTTGACCCGTATGTATGTATGTAGGTATGTCTATTCCTATGTCCTCTCGTAACTAGTCAACGGTTGAACCGATTTTAATAAATGATACGTCATTGGATTCCTCTTGTTGACGCGAGTCACACTGGGTACATGGACTTCTTGAAAAGTCAAAATGGCGGATTTTTGGCGCCAAATTGTGCGTTTTTAAATTGTGTTTTTATTCAAACCTATCCAGTAGGGTATCAAATGAAAGCTAATAATTAGCCCATTCTAAATATATACCAGTTATAATAGTTTTAATCTACCATTTACACAGAAATATCAAAAAAGTGTGAAATAAGTAAAACAATAAATTAAAAAAATCTAAAAGCCCGACTGCCTCAAAAAATACTAAAAAGAAGAAAACAAGTCTAGTGCGCTAGAACTCTGTTAAGTAGCTAACTTAAAGTTCAACAGTCGGGACCCATTTAAATCGTGACGCTCAAAAATTCTTAGTACTTAAGAGTACCTAATGGGTTCCGACTGTTGAACTGTTGACTGTTTTGCAGGTGGTAGGACCTTGTGCAAAGTCCGCCCGGATTGCTACCACCATCTTGCTCGCTAATCCTGCCGTGAAGCAGCAGTGTTTCGTCAACACTGTTGTGTTTCGGCGTGGAGAGTAAGACAGCCGGTGAAATTACTGGCACTTGAGGTATTTCATCTTAGGCCTCTAGGTTGGCAACGCATCTGCAATACCCTTGGTGTTACAGATATTTATGAGCGGTGGTGATCTCTTACCATCAGGAGACCCCCTTGCTCGTTTGCCATCTAGTAGAATTAAAAAAAAAACCCTTTAGTAAGCTACTTAACAGATTTCTAGCGCACTAGGCCTTTTATCTAATCTTTATTTTTTAAGGCAGTCGGGTTTTTTGTTTTTTTTTTTATTTTTTTTTGTTCAGGGTGCATTAAGCTAACCTGGCAAGCTTGCAAAGCCTAAGGAATCGCAGCATGCGCAGCAGTTTGGTGGCGGTGAGCACGCTAGAGTTGAAGGTCTGCCACTTGTCGAACGACGTGCACGAGTCGATCACATCTAGAACGAAGTCTGGAACAACGAAAAGATTTTGAAAACCGAGTTTTTAAGATGCTGATAAACTTGAACATTTTAATGAGCATTGTAATGAGCATTCTAAAGAATATAACTCACTAGCTGTTGTCCGCGGCTTCGCCCCCGTTTCAGTCTTTTTAGGGTTCCGTTGTCAACTAGGAACCCTTATAGTTTCGCCATGTCTGTCCGTCTGTCTGGCCGCGGCTAAGCTCAGTGATCGGAAGTACTAGAAAGCTATAATTTGGCATGAATATACATATCAGTCACGCCGACAAAGTGGTAAAAAAAAAATAAAAAAAAATGGTACCTCCCATAGACTTAAAGTGGGGGTGATTTTTTTTTTCTAGACTAACCCTATAGTGTGGGGTATCGTTGGATAGGTCTTTTAAAATCACTGGGGGGTTGCCCAGACGATTTTTTGTGTTTGGCTCAATTACGAACACAGCAAAAAATAATTATCCAATTCAGTGCTGCTGTTCGCATCGTATCGATATATCGTAATATGAGCGTACATACATTTCGGCAATTCATTTTTATTTATATAGATTTACAGGTAAAAGCTTACAGAATACACATACTCTGACGTTTTCGACCGCATACACCTTTCTTTCTACCTTCATTCCATTACCGTGTGACAGAAATAGTGGTGAAAAAGATTATGATGCCAAGTGTGTTCAGTTCAGACAATTAAAGGCCGTATTCAATAACGTTTCTGATGACCGCGATCGCAATCAAATGACAGATTTCGCATACAAAAACTGTCATTTGATTGCGATCGCGAACGTCAGAAACGTTAGGCAAAGACGGCCTAAGGTCTCTGGCCGCTGACCTCCAGTAGCCATCACGATGATGAAGAAGTCCAGCTTGTTCCAGTGCGACGCGAAGTAGCCGCGGACGCCGAACGCGCACAGTTTTATCACCATTTCCAGGAAATACACGATGTAGAAGAACCTAGAAATGGTCAAAAGACTCAATGGTTATCACTCCAAAGTATCTACTATTCAAAAGTATCATCTGTGTCATCATCATCATCAGCCGGAAGACGCCCACTGCTGAACAAAGGCCTTCCCCTTACAACGCCAAAATGAATGACAAGTCGCCTTGCATCCACCGGTTGTCCACAATTTTCACGATGTCGTCAGTCCAGCTAGCTAGTGGGAGGCTTGTCAACTCCTGAGGCCGTATTCCCTAACGTTTCTGACGCTCGCGATCGCAATCAAATGACAGATTTCGTATACAAAAACTGTCATTTGATTGCGATCGCGAACGTCAGAAACGTTAGGCAATACGGCCTCTGGTCTGTAATCCGTGTGTTCCAACAAAAACGAAAGTTCAAATTTAGGTTTCTACTTGTTGGCACTATGGTATGTATTAGGCTCAGGTCTCTGGGTACACATATATGGGTATATGTACGAAATTAGATTTGAAATCGATGAGCTTAAGCTAGCTTAACAGTTAACAAAACATTGTGAGAACCTACAAATATCTACAAATAAGAGTTATGAGTGGTGTGTAGTTCTCTTTCCACACTAGGTCCGCGTGGCAACTTCGGCCCGTCAGTTATTCCGAGAGGAAGCCTAGGCTGTCCCCTGCACTGGGAGGTATACAGGCCGAGATGTTGATGCACTGTTTCATTTTGTGTAGGTATACAGTCGAGGGCAAACATATCTATATACAGCTATAGCGTCAAATATATGTACCTAACATCGACTTTATGGTCACTATGTACCGTTTTTGTCGAACTTAAAACCTAAAATTGCTAAAAATGGCTCCGAAGCGGTAACGTTTCGTGTGCTCTGTCTACTCCATTTGGGAATACAGGCGTGATGTTTGTGTTGTGTGTGTGTGACTTTATGCTTAAAGGCATAAACACATTATTTATGACCTTGACTGCGCTTAAGTTTACGCTTAAGAGCTACTAAAAAGCAACTCACAGATTAAGCGTCTTGATAGTATAAATAGTGGTCTTGCTAACAGGCGTGGGGAGCGCCACTTCGCAGAGTATAACCGGCGTGTTGCAGAGGATCATGACGTAGATGAACCCGTCGAACCAGACGTTGGTGACGAGCCGGTAGCAGCGCTGGCGCCAACGCGCGCGCGGGATGCCCGCGCTGGCGGACTCGGGCGCCAGCATGTGGATGAGGCGGCGGCGGAGCCACACGGCGTGCGCCTTTCACACGAAAAAAAGTTTTTGGTAAAAATTCAATTTTTAATACACTTTTTTTGCTGACTGTACTTTTTGTTGACGGTACTTGTATTGTCACCCAAACTACATTTGCGTACCAAATTTGAAGTCGACGCCATTAACCGTTGAAGAGTTCCGTCCTGTGGAAACGATCCGGACTACCAGGATGTCACTACCAGATTATTGTATTGTATTGTCAAACAATTTACATAAGTATACCAAATTTCAAGTCAATACAACTACTGGAAATTGGTCGAATTTAACTTGCGAGATTTGATTTACAGACAGACAGACTATGACAGACAACAGGACAGGTGAAACTAAATAATAAGCTTGTAAGAAAGTATAAAGCATGATTTAAACACTCGCGTCGGATCGGCTCGGAAATAATTTTACAATGTTTAAACAATATGTACCTACTAAATGAAATGTTGTGGACCAAGTGATAAATCGGTCATTTTTCATAATGCCCGGACAAAGCAAAGCTGTAATTGCCAGATTGTAAGTATTGTCGCTAGATTTACAAGTAGGTATACCAATTATAAGTCAACTTGACCACAGGAAGTGCGTCAAATTTAACTTGCAAAAGTTAAATAAAAGCTTGTAAAAAAGTCAAAGGCCTTAAACATAAATAAAAGGCTAATAAATAAATTAGTGTAGGTGTACATATTTAATAATGCGACTAAATAGTGTTATTTACAATCCCCTTATGCCACTCAAAACTAATACCTACCTACGATACCTAATGTCACATGTATAAGCACATAAGGTTTTCTTTTATATCTTGAGCCTACCTTCGGTTTCCACAAGGTGCCGAGCTGGTCCAAGTTGATCTTGCCGTCATCCGAGTCCGCGGCCACCTCCACGGCCTGCACCAGTATCCTGACGCCGTCTTTGCTGATCTTGCCGTGCTCGTACTGCCTCCAGTAAGATATCTTCAAGGCTTTGAGGACTCTTTGGTTGGCTTCTCTGTTGAAATACACTCATCAAAAAGTCTTGGGCTACTCATTGTCCCTAGGCTGATGTTTTAACTCAGTAGTAATATGCCTATATTGAAAACCCTGTCCAGATACTCTAAAACAGGCGTTTTACCAGAGATATGATCAACCTAGATCGATTGTTCGTTCCTAGAAACCCCCATGTAGCATATTTTATCATAATCGTAGAGGCGTTTCCGACATCCCGAAATATATAAATTTATACAAGATTGCTCGTTTCAGAGTTACGCAAGGTATTAGATATATTTAAAAAAAAGGACTAACATCTGGTAGCATGGTGAACAGTTGTGTTGAGGATGAACTCTGGTTGAGTTCGATACGCGTCAGCGTAGTATAGTGGTGGTGATGTTGGGTCTGTGTGATTTGTAGAGAGCGGATTTGAAGTAGCGATTACAAGTTTAATGTGGATATGACTAGTGCGATTGGTTAGATAGATAGATGGATTTATTCATTAGATATCATGTTGTTTAATTGTCTTACAGTTATCTTATTACTCACTTATTTACTTACCGCAATGCAATCTTACAGATAATTAAATTCAATAAATGTTATTCTTGCAACTTTATGTAAAGAAAAATATTGTATTCTAATTAAAGGAGTTTTATACAGCTCACACATTAGAGATCCTATTTATTACGCACCTTTTTGTCAAAAATAAATACTATATAACTTGTATTAGTCTTATCCATATTAAACTTGTAATCGCTACCTCAAATCCGCTCTCTAGTGATTTGTGTGTGTTCTTAGATTACAATATGGAGGTGAAGGAGCTGCATGAACATATTGGTTGCATAAACGTAGCCGAACTAGGTCGCGGGTGAGCGAAGTATGGGTAATTTCATGGGAAAAAAATATTATCTATTTACTCCTCAGCTAGAATATCAAAAAAAAATTCGGACGTGCTTTTTTTATTTTATCAATCAAACAAAAACTGACAAGCGCGTCAAAGTTCGGGAATGAGGGCCCGTGATGTCACGCCGTGCTAAAAAGTATTGCAACGATTGCACGGCGTGACGTCACGCGGATCTTTAACTGGCTCCAACTTATATCTATTTTTTTTATTGACAAAAGAAAAAATACTTACGTGTCAAATATTTTCGGATAATCTGATAATCTAACTAACGTAACAGGATTTTTATAGAAAACTAGCCACCCATTGATTAATTTTATTTGACGGATAAATGTGATGCCGTCTCCGTCTATTCGAACAAAACAAACAAACTCGCGTACTTTATAAAGGACTAATTAACATTAAACGGCCGAATGTACTTTATATAAAGTACAAATTGTTCATTGAATAAAGAATTTTAAGAATTTTGAAATAATATCCAAAATAATTTGTTATCAACAGGTCAACCACGTCTAGGTCTTAAGCACTAAGTTTGTTTAAAATGTCAGGACTAAGGAAGTTAATCAATGGATGGTGAAACAGGGTTAATATCCAATTGTCCACCTCATCATCTCGGCGAACTCCTTCTTGGTGGGTTCGTTGGGTATCTCCCGCTCGCAGTCCGGGCACGTGGTGTAGCGATACCCCATGTACGCGTCGTCGTCACTGTCCTCCTCCCTCCCCGAGATTTGGTTTTGGTACGGGTGCTTTATCGTCGTGCCTTGACAAAAATATCAAAAAAATTAAGCTGCTTTCACATTTCTGACGTGATGTGTCGTGACACATGGAAACATGGCTTCATACTTAACGCAAGCCTTCACAACACGATGCATGTCATCAGAGCAATATGAACGCAACCATAACCATATACAATACAACCATTATATATCAACTAATTGTGTGAGCCTCCTATTCATATTTGGGCATTTCTATCAACCGTTGTACCCTGACTGAGTTTATCTCTCCATTTCAACAAAATTTGGGAATCATTGAGTCTCAAACATTGAGTATCAGTCACTGAGTCTAGTCCATCATTCCGAGCCGTAAAACAGGGTCTCCAGACGTTTTCCCAAAATATTGTATGGATGTGTCCGTTTTGTTACAATTTTTTTATAATTTTCGTAGCAAAACGGACACATCCATACAATATTTAGGGGACATATGTGGAGACCCTGTTTTTACAGCTCGGAATCATGGACTGAGTCTACCTCCCAAATTTTGTTGAAATTGGAGTGATAAACTCAAGGTACAACGGTAGAAGTAATGGCCATTTATACTTAAAATACCATTTAACAGACTCATCAACGCGAAACCAGAACATAAAGCCTACGAGTATTATTGTCTGACCTTGGAATCACAATCGCTTTCGCCATTTCTTTCTGTCACTCGGTGTAGGATGAAGATAGAAAGAGATGGCGATTGCCAGCGCGAGCGCCTGAGCGTTAGACAATATAGGCCGAGGCCCTTGAATGGATTTCTAATGCAGCGACTCCTAGCGCCATCTAAGAGCATTATATAGAAACTCCAAATACTACATCGCGCAATGACGGTTTTCACAGAGGCGAAATATCGCTAGATGGCGTTAGTATCGTAAGGTCCGTATAATGTTTGCTTGCGATTGGCTAATTTAATTTATTTAACCAATCACGCCAATCAGGCCTGTGCCCTGCAGTGGGACGTATATTTATTTATTTATTCAAAACAATACAATAACAGGCTTTTCTGTCCTACATTCAATAAACAATTTCGCCAGTAATCAAAGTATACTCTCATTGAGAGGGACGTTGTACGGTGGTTGTAGTTTTTGCAACTATGATAGTAAAATTCCAGAAACCACGTGGACACAACTTGCGCATTAAAAAATGTCAGACACGAGAGAAATATAGAATTTGCGATCACTGTTCACTATTAAGGTAAAACACTATCAAAATTATACTTCAACTAGCCAAAGAAACAGAAATAGCAAAATTAGATATTGTCTACATCCGCCATGTTCGAATGCTACAAATCGAATCCTAATTTAAGTTATTTAACCAATCACGAGCAAACGTCAAACGGAGCTCACGATACTAACGCCATCTAGCGTTATTTCGCCTCTGTGAAAGAAAACCCTCATTGTAAGTTGAGGCCGAAACTTTACCTTCTTGCACCATATCCCAATTGGCATCAGCCAGGAACTTGTCCATTTTCAGCATCGCCACGCACCGGTCCCTGGTCATCATGATGCGTTTGACACAGTTCGTCATGTTCGCCTTCTTCGCCAGGGATATCTCCGTCAGGCCGAGCATCTTCAGAACTCGCTGCATCGTCGTTGCATTGATGAGAAGCGAGAGTATCACCAGGCCAGTGGTTTGGATTAGGAATATCTAGAATTAAGTGAAACTTATTTGAAAATACAAACTGAAATAAAGATGCACAGAAAAAACAGAAAAATAAGACCATCACTGGGAATCGAACCCAGGTCCTCGGTAATCCGTACCGCGTGCTATACCGCTACACCACTGATGGTCAACGGTACCGACACGAATTTCCCCTATGCACCTCATATCTCAGCTTGTTTGTTTCTTACTTAGTCACTTAAGCAGTGACGCTAGCGACATCTATGCCGTAGCCCTCATCGAGAAACTTTTTAACTTATTTTCTTATGAGGTAGAGCCCTACTGTAACCACTTGCTGGCTGCAGTACGAATGGGCCGGCTCGACCGGGTTGGTACCACACTCCCACAGAATACCGGCGTGAAATAGTAGTTTTGCTACTGTGTTTCGTACGGTGAGTGGGAGTTCCGGAGGCCGAACTCCCCTCCCCCCTCCCATTCTATTTTCTCATTCTTAAATTTGTTAAGGTCCATATTGTTTTTTTGTTTGTTTATACTCCTACACAAAAAGTTAGCATAACAAAGTCGGACTTATCCCTGAAGGGATCTCTGCCAGTCAACCTTTGAGTGGTAGAGAAGAGCAATCAATAATAAGGATCGACAAACTAGAGAAAAACATTTGAATACCTAAATAGGTATAAATGCATAAGCATAATGCATATTCATACCGAAACAAAACTGTTACAAAGTAAAATGTGTGAAAAGGACTCCCAATTTCCATAACCTATTTTCCGGCAGATGGGAAGCAAGTTTTTATGAAAAAAAGTATTTCGTACAAAATTCCGATAAACAATTTTAAATTCTTAAAACGAGAAGGACATAAAGCTTCATCATCATCCCAGCCTATATACGTCCCACTGCTGGGCACAGGCCTCCTCTCAGAACAAGAGGGCTTGGGCCATAGTTCCCACGCGGGCCCAGTGCGGATTGGGAACTTCACACGCACCATTGAATTGCTTCGCAGGTTTGTGCAGGTTTCCTCACGATGTTTTCCTTCACCGCAAAGCTCGTGGTAAATTTCAAATGTAATTCCGCACATGAATTTAGAAAAACTCAGAGGTGCAAGCCGGGGTTTGAACCCACGACCCTCTGCTTGAGAGGCGATAGGTCAAACCACTAGGCCACCACGGCTTCATACATACATAAAGCTTAGCATGCTTAAACTAAGATACAGATAATCAGATAAATATATGTTTATAGTCTAGTTGATGTGCGAGCATGAACTCTAAATTGTATACAAATGCATATAAATGCAATTATCTTTTTACGAGTGTTTCCGTTGAGAACTTTGCTATCTACCTGACTGATATAAAGTTATCAATGATCAATAAAATCTATAGTATATTTGTTAAATTTCAGCGTGCTTTCAACATGTTTAGTGTTTTCCGATCGATTTTTAATGAAATTTTGATTAACCCGTATATTTTCAGTAGTGTACTTAGTAATACCTATTGCAAAAAAAATTGTACCTACGTTACCTAGTTAGTTTTTTCATGTTTTTTTTTTAAAAGCAGCTTCTTTTTTTCGAAAATGTAAAACACAATACAGCAGGTGAGTGCTGTATTCTCAAATTATTATATCTATACCTACTAGTATAATCTTCACATATGATAACAAACGCGTCGCCAGGGGGGAACAGGGAGGGGAGGGGCAGCTATGTCGCCCCGCACCGCGCCTCTAACGGCTTAACAGTCCGCCACTGCTTGCATGCATCTCCGTTTTTGATACATTAATTCCTAGTAATCAGAAACTTTTACAACGTGATAGGTAGATTACACATACCTCGCCAGCGTCAGCAACTGCGGGTGTCTCCCGCACGATCAGCGCCAAGCAAAGCGGCAACGGTCCTCTTAAGCCACCCCACACACACGCCAAGCTATGCGGCCACGTTATGCCATACCCCATCAGCCTCAGGACAGGCGTCATCGCGGCATACGCCATCAGCCGCGAACAATACACCGTCGTATAAGTCACAAACACCAGCGAGATCTCCCTCACTGTTATAACATTCGCAACCCTCTCGAAGATAACTACCCCAACCATCGTAAAGATCAGAGTGTTCGCAGCATGCGACAATATCATCCAAAAGTGGGACACGACCTGCTCAACTTCACCAGCTATCGTAGATTTCCTATTACTAACAAGAACCCCAGCTATCACTGTACCTAACAACCCGGAGACGTAAAGAAACTTCTCCCCCACGTAATACGTTAAAAACGCTCCAGCTAGTGTCACTGTTACCGCGCATAGCAAATCGTAGTAAGTTAAAGATAACAGGGTCGCTACGACTTTCCCCATGACGATGCCTAGTAAAATACCTCCGCCAGCAAAGCGTAGGAGCAACATTGATATCTGTGACGCTTCTGTCACGGCTAAAGCCAAGTATCCAAATACAATCGTGAAAACGATCATCACAGTCGCGTCTCCTATAACGCCTTCTCCGAGCAGCAAAACACTGACGTATTTACACCTCGACATTTCTTTCAAATTCTTCACAACTTCCATGGGATAGATTGGAGAACACACAATGCCGAATAACACCGCTGTTGCAAAATTCCATGACGTTTCAATAACATAGAAAGCCATGAAGGCAGCCATCAAACTCGTTAATAACACTCCAGGCACAGACACTAACACAATTTGAGGAAAGCTCTTCCAAAATGAATGAGCATCAACCGCGTACGAGATATTAAACAAAATGATGGGTAGAAAAGTTATTAAAACTATGTCAATATCAATGAAGCACACGCCGACAATCGGTTTAAAAGTCGGGTGCACATTCGCACAGTACCCTAACAGGGCTCCAATGGCAAACATTACGACCCTATAAGGGATACACATGCTTGTCCAAAGCATGATTCCTCTCACAACTACCCCCACGAGAAGTGTCGTGAAGACGAACAGAAACGCTAAGGCGTTGGGGTAAGCCAGCGTCGGGCGACTAGGGTCATCGAATACAACTGTTGTGTTGCTATAATTCGAATTGTTGCCGACATTTTGAGCTTGAGAAAGTATTGGTGCAAGAGTAAAAAGTAGTGACAATATTCGTGCCATATTTGAAGGCGCATGACCAAGTAGATGACGACATTGAACTATTGTTTAAATCAGTCTAAATGTCTTTAAGATAAAGTTCACACCATTGAAATTATTAGGCTGAGTTTCTACCAGAGACGCGCGAGGATGTGTCGCGAGGAATGTACTTGCTCGCACAGCACAGCTCTAGTGCAAACAGTTGAGCGAAGCGAGGATAGGTTAATAAAATGTTTCTATTGGTTCATGAGAAACAATCCTCACGCAACGCCTCCACGAACATCTCTGGTTGACACTAAAAGACCCATCGTACGTACAAATTTTGAACATAACGCCAAAACAAAAGTCAACTTTTATTTGGTTCCCAATTTGGTTGAAAATTCTTTTTCACTTCTCATGCTCGTAAAGTTCGTGTTTATGCTGTATCTAGGCGACATAAAATGACTTTTTATGCTCTAGTGCATAAAAAAAAATCTTCATCTAATACCAACTCAAGACCAAGGTAATCAGGTGTCAACAGCCACAAACAAAAAAGTTTCTATATATTTTTCAAATATTTTTTAATTTATATAAAACTAAAAATCAATCATAATACATCAGTAAAATTAAAATAATGGAACTATTATAATAAAGCCTAAAAAATAAAAGGTACATAGAAAGTGAATCATTGTTTCCACTGTTGCTATTTCATTTCCTCGCCATCGAAGTGAAAAGCAGAGTGTAAAACTCGAGCATTAAACCCATTTTCCCCTCGACGTGTCTATCCACCCGAGCCGGTACACCCACACGGCTATATGAACGCCTCAGGTAAAATGGCTAGTTTTTTGCTGTTGTTGTACAATCTACTATTATTAAAAATTTGACACGAGTCTCCGCAGGCTATAAATAATAATAAAAGTTCCGGTTTTCAATTATATAATTAAGATAATAATTTAAAATTACACATTACATTAAAAACGAGTCTTAAATTTAAAAAAAAGTCAATTTCAAACCCATAATGGCTTATCGAATATCTTAGTCTTAGAAACATTAAAAACATTCAATATAAAATTCCAGTGAATTAAAATTATTGGTCGAATTTAACTCGTAGTTTGTTGCGTTTAAGGCACATACTTACACAATACCCTTTTACTAAAATCAACTCTCACACATTTTCCTATAATTAAAGGCCTCACAAATTATAATTTAACTTTATGAAAAATTGAGAAATATCAGTCTTACTGCAATATCTTTGGTCATAAATTAGTAGGAAACAGCAATCTGACTCCATTGTTCTTATTAGGGGTTTTGTATGGAGAAAACTTTTGGGGACTTTTCCTAGGGGATCTCCGAGGAGACATGTTATTTAGGATATTTCCAAACATATCTTCCGGTGGCGTATATCTAGTAACTTCTTTGTGTGGGGTACCTCTAGAAACCTCTTTTTGTGGGCTACCCCTAGTAATTTCTTTCGATGGGGTTCCACTAGTAACTTTTTGTGGGGTACCCCTAGAAACCTCTTTTTGTGGGGTACCCCTAGTAACTTTTTTCTGCGGGGTACCCATAGTAACTTCTTTCGATAAGATTTTATTTGTTTCTTTAACTGTCGCTTTTCTAGGCGATTTCAGCCTAGTCTCATTTTCTTTCATCTTTAATTGTTTGAGTTCTTCATAGGCGCTTTCTAGCATGCGCTGTTTCCAAGTCTCATATGGTTCTATCTCAATTTCCGTGGGGCCTTCCTCTTTAGAATCTGCTTCCATCTCTTGATTATCATCTGGAAACATCAATGTATTTTTTTAGCATCTTTTGCGGCACCTTACCGTCGTAATGCCTAATGTGCAATATAACAATAAGTTATATGGTGTCAGAATACATAAAAAGGTATGTATGTACTTAAATGAAATGTCAAAAAATCCAGCCCTTTTTTTTCGTGACTTTGTTGTTGGCCAATTCATTATTCTAGTTTCAGCATTAAACAAAATTACCCCAAAAAAAGTTGGTTGTGGGACAGGTGGTAATTTTGTATAAGTACCCTATATTGAAAAGTGATCGAAACTAGTAACAAAAATCGTTATATCACGAGTTTGTTACGCAACAAAGTATGCGCGCAGGGCGTCCGACTTAGCGAATGAATTAAAACTGTCTTACCACTGTTCACAGCGTTCTTGGCAGGCCTCCCCCTTTTTTTCTTGGCGATGTTGAATTTCTCGTTCACAAAGCTAGCCCAGTCAGCCTCAAGCTTGGCCCATTGTGCAGGCTTCAGGCGACATTTCTCGTTTATTTTGACTTTCGACACTTTCACTTTGTTAATTCTGAAAATATTAAAAAATTGCCATGTTCATTCAAGTATGTATATCCATAGCGTCAAATATATGTATAGTATACACTGACCTTATGGTTAGTGGCATAAAGATGTATAGTATTTTTTGACGTCTTGGTAACATACATGCTTTTATGACCTTAATTGTTTGTTGATGTTTGACAGTTATTTCTTGACTTCCAGAAGTGAAAACTTTTAATATAACTCACCACAGTCAACAATCGTTCAATATGGTTTAAATAAGCTTTAACCATGGCTTTGCTCACATTTCGTGAACTATTAAGTCTAGCAGTTAAATTTCTGGGAGTTTAAAAAATTTCCACAGGAATTTTCAAAAATTATATTGCGGTCTTTATTTCTTTTAATTAATTTCAGGCTTTGAGATGCGCGTAAATCTCAACCTCGTGGGAGTATCAAAGTAAATAAGTTTTTTTGTTAAGAATGTTATGTTTAATACAAGGTTTTTGCTGACTGTATTATTTGTTGACTGTACTTGCATTGTCATTCAAACTACATTTCTGTACCATGTGAGATATCATTATACCTAATACATAAACACATGTATTATAATTTACTTACCTACAAGCTTGAAATACAGCCATGCATACATATTGTGGGAGACTTAGATCCACCTCCTGAAAATTAGAAAAGTTACTCAACATCATGTTCCACAAGAAAAAAAGAAAGTCCATCCTACTAAATTACATTTTTCTAGAAAGAGATCTAATGTAAACTTCATTTGTTGTCTTCCATAATTTTCAACAGATATTGCTATGATTTTGTCCCAATGTTTTTTTTTGTTTTATAACATTAAGTCATTTAAGAGAAAATTTTTGTTTCATGCATATTCCCTATTACTTCAGGTGATCATGTCAGTCTCACGGGTGCTCACTCAGTGATTACACAAGGGACAGATCAAAGAAGTGGTGAATGCAAAAATTGCTTTGTCAGATGCCACCTCTAAGAGCCAAGAATTGACCTGGCCATTGTGCATAGAACCCAAACCCCCAAGAACTTTACATATATTTGATAGATCATCATCATCATCATCATCATCATCATCATCATCGGCCTATCTTAGTCCACTGCTGGACATAGGCCTCTCCAGTTGCACGCCACTGAGCACAATCCTCGGCCAGTCTCATCCAGTTCTTGCCAGCTAACCTGCAAAGATCATCGCTCCACCTAGTCTGAGGGCGTCCTACGCCACGCTTGCCGATTTGCAGTCTCCACTCAAGAACTCGTTTGCCCCAGCGGTTATCAGTTCTTCGACTGATATAAACTGATACTTGATAGATATTTGGCAAGAATTTTATACCACTTTTGCATGTCTCTGGTACTCCTCAAGTATCTTCTCAGCAGTCTCCTGAACCCCCGTGCACTGCAAGGAGACACACAGCAATGGCACCGATAGCTTGCTGGTGTTCAGCTCTAGAAGGTTTTCCACAGTCTTGCGGTTACTTGTATATGCTACTGGCTTTAGACCCGAGTATTTCACTGCTGTTTTCTGAAAAATACATGGGATATTAAGTTATTGGTTAACAGTTTTTTTTCAACTTCTTTACTACCCTACCTATGTTAAAAGGTGACCAAAACTATGGCAAAAACTGGCAAATTATGAGTAGTTATGCACGACTGTTACACTAGACGCGTGAGGCATCCATGCTGCTTTATGCTATTTTAGTAAAATAAGTTAAACATTGGCAGTTACTTTTTATTAGCCAGACAGATAACTGTAAAAGAAATCAAAACTGCAGCACGGACACTCAGGAGCAGATCCTAGCACACAAATAATGGATTATTAGGAATTTCAAATGCAGTAATTCTATACAAATCTATGGACCTGCCATATACGGACAGTAGTTTTCTGTTCAAACTTTTCTCTGTTTCAGAATTCTGCATGGTGGCCTGTGCGTTCAGAATTGAAATAAATGTATGTGCGTGATGTATTTACTGAATCCAAATCGGAATTTAGTGTATGTAGCGCCCTAAAGCATGAGCAACATCAAGAGAGAAAAATAAATAAAAGAAATCTATTCAATAGTTTGTTAATAGCAAATAGTAAGTAAAAATTTGGGGCTGACCTTCCTATATATTACTGTACTGGATATAAAAAAAACAAATTGATAACCTCCTCCTTTTATTGAAGTTGGTTAAAAAAGAGCTTTGTTTGAGTCTTACCACATCTAATTCGACTCCATAAATGCCTGCAGCTAAGTCCAGACAGATCACCACCTTGCTCGTGTCGCTCAAGTTGCTCCCGGCAACAGTTTTAGTCTGCAGTAGTCGTTCAAACTCGGCAGCCTTACTGGAAATATGAAATAATAATATTTAAAAAAAAAACATTAACAGTTTTAGAACTACGCATAAATAAAAAAATGTTTTTCCTTGCAGAATTGTTTGTTAGTAGCATTTCTGCCCAAAAAACTTGCTGAATACGAACATAGCACTCAATTTTGAATGAAACGTAAAAAATTGCTTGCGATTCGGAAACATCGAAAATATACCTTAACACTTTATCTTCCTCCCTTAGACCCATTTTTGATGCTAGAAGTTGAAGAGTTTTATTGTACGAAGCCATGGTCTTACGAAATTATATATATATTTTGTTATTTGCAGTAACAATAATTAGTGGGCAAAATTGCGCGCCCGACCCGAACTCCGAACATCAAAGAGTAATAATATACCGAGAGTCTCGTCTCATTATGCAGACCGTTTTAAGCGCCGCACGTAACAGTACCATTTGATATATCCATCCATACGTATAGCATTAATAGACAGGATTCTTTTACTTTACGGATTTGCTTGCTAAACCACATACTTATGCAAAGAGAATAAAACAGTCTTAAGTTAAAATCAATTTTCCGTTTGCGCATGCAATGTGTTCTGAGCACTTGAGTTCCATTAGCCATCTTGTCCTTGGCGTGAGCCTGGCCTGACATAGAGGGTTTACACTATGTGTACGACTGAGCGATACAATTATGTGACATTAGAAATTCAATCATGTCAATCAAATTAAAGTTCTTTGCGGTAATATATGACAAAAGAATTAATGATATCAGGACATCTATCTGACAACAATCTTTGACTTTTAGGTTAGATGATGCGCTATCGACATGAATTAGTACGGTTAGGCGACTGTCCCCCCCTGGTTGTCATCATTTGACAAATTAACATGACAGCTGTTCAGAATGACGGATTTCACGATGTTACCATATTTAAATGAAAAATAAAAGTTTGAAAAAAGTGTTGTTTATAAGTCTGGCTATTCAAGGGATTTTGTTTCGCCAGGTATCCTGTCAAGTATCAAGTTAAACTTTACTGTATATTACATTATTATTATATATTCTTCGTGAACTTTTCGGGTTAATTTATTAATATAGTTTAGTTTTCATTTAAATTCATTCTAATTTACTAATATTAGATAATATTCACTAGTTTATAATTTGTTATTTGGCTCATTTTGAATTTCAAAGGTAATTATTATTTCTGTTATTCACATAATGTAAATATTCGATTTATTAAATATAATAATATAATAATAATATTTAAATCCTATGAACCTTATTGACAGTAATAAATTATCTCGATTGTGTTTGACCACGCCCCTTTATCTCTATTCTCCTGAAATATCAACGATAAAACACCTTTTGGCGACATGTTGATTTTTTCACAGGTTCTGTGAAGCCGATACGGATTGCTGTCATTGCTACAAAATGTCTTTGTAGTTATCAGGGTGTAGGTCATTTAATTGTACTCTTATTAACTAATCCGTGCTAGTTTTCGTATGTTAAAAGTATTGCAAAGAGAAAGAAGAGGATCTACTCCGCCCGAATCGAGGGTGTGTATGCAGTGATGTTAGACCGATTTAGATTTGTATCAAAATAATCTGAAGCTATTTATAAATATTATTTTCTCAGCTTTTACTTATGTTCAAGCGTTAATAGTAACGTCTGGTCTATAATTAACCTGTGAAAGTTTAAATATGGCAGTATAATACAGTGTTAGTGTGTGATGTGTCCGTACAAAATTTATGAAGGTTGCCATTTTTTCGTGTAAGATATTGTAGTTCAGTGTTACTGGGCGTGAACACGGTCGGGCTCATCGCGGTCGCGCGGATGGGTACGGGAGCACCGTGTAGCGCGTTTTGGCGCTCGGTTTGCCTCGCGAGTGTGATACCAGTGTTCTCCCTGAGTCGTGACTTCGCGGTTCTTCTGAAGTGCAGCTAGCTTCCTGCGTCTGGTGTTGTGTTCTGTGGTGATCTGATGTGGTATATGGTGGTTTCAGGTAGCGATGCGAGTAGTGGTATCGTTGTCCTGGAGGTAATATCAGTGTGGTTGTGAGGGACGGCGCGGGGAGGATGGCCCTGTGAGCGGCCGCGGCACCACGGCTTCGTCAGTGGCGGGCGGCGCGCGGGGAGCCGAGTCTCCTTCGCAGGCCAACCAAGACACGGTGGATAACGCCACTCCCACCTGCTGGTGAGTTCTCCTCTCCTGCCTAGTACTTCTTGATCAAAATTTATAATCAAAGTCTATTGATTCTCCTGAACTCTGTTTTCTATGTTTAAATTGAATTAGATTAGATACAAATTATTTGTTTATTTTCCACTGCTATTTATTAAGGATTTTTAAATTGATTTTTATTTCCATCAAAAGTAGTATAACCAATTATGAAAATTGCATAATATCATTCATTTCAGCTTTAGTTATTGTGTAATAATTTTATACAGACTAATGTCCATTCAGTGATTTACCAGTAACATAATTTCTGTATATGTATGTTTGTTTACAGTATAATGTATATTTCAGTCAGTCAACTGTAATAATTCCCATGTCGGAACCTACCTTCAAACATTCTAAAGTATTATTCAAATTAAAATAATATTATGTAGGTATGTTGTTATGCCAATGCTCTAAGAATTATTATGTTTAATATATCTTTGCCAACCTCATCTATGGCAGTTGTATATCTGATAATTAGCTTTAATAATGTCTAAAGGAGCTGACTCATATGTGCTTATTTTGAGCATTTTATTTGGCTTTGTAAACTCCATATTATAGTTAAATTTAAATAATTTATAATTTAAATCTCTATTTAAATTAAATCATTGAGTAAGGCAGCCAATAGTCCCAGATTCTGCATAACAGTCCCAAGATTTTATGCTTTTGTAACACTTTAAAAATATCATATTAAAACTGTAAGTGAGCTATATACCTATGTCCCTCTGTTCCAATTTTTTTAAATAAAACAGCATCAAAATATGGATATAATCATCTTTGCATGAAAATGGCCAATTATAAAAACAAATGTTTGAGGTTCACACTTCTTCTTTGAATTGTGGAGCTACAAAAGATTATACTATAGTATGGTTCTTTATAAAGGTGTATTCTACAGGTTCATATAAGAAAAGTAGCATTTGCATTACACTACACCATATCAAAGAATGACAGCCAAACCAAAGAATGCCAAAGATGACAGATGAAGTGTGTATTCTCTATTGCAAAAGTAGGTTTTTGTTGTACATCTCATCATTTCTAATTTGATTACTATTCATTAACTTTTAATCCTGGGAAGTAATTAGGGCTTCTAACTTTTTTTTTAATTGCTTTAGTTTAACAGGCAGGCTTTAGATTTGATTTAACCAGTCATTGCAGGAAAATATGAGGATGTATAAATATGAGTCAGTAGCTGAGCTATAGTAGTAAAAGAGTTAGGAAAACTGTCTATGATTACATAGACCTTTGACTTTACTATACATGCCTCACAGGGAAACTCTAGCACAAATTCATACTTGTCTTTTATTTCTGACTTACCTTTACTACTATGTCCACCACTAGGTACATTTTATTAAAATTTTTGTTTTTGATCATTCTTTAAAATTGCAGGTACAGAATACATAAGATGTTATTAAAAGTTATGTTATGTTTCATGCTTGCTTCTTACTTAATTCTTCTGTCATGTTGGAATTTAATTATCTGACACCTTCCAAATTGAAAAAAAAATACAACTTCATTATAAGTATTTTATATTTATGTATATGTCATATCCTAGTACCTATGTCCTCTGAATTCAGACAGAAGATAAATCTCCTTAAAACTGCTATCAATTCTGATCGCGCCGCAGGCAGCAACAAGTTTATCCTTATCAGCAATGTATTTACATTTTAGACTAGCCCATTTTTATATTAGACTCTTTGACATCTCTTAATGTTATCATTGTTGTGCTAAAAATAGACTTGTGAAGTGATTGTGTTGTGATGATTAATTTATCCTCGTAAGTCCTGAGTTTTTTTATCATTCATAGTTCTACATACGGAGCTGAGAATTCTAAGTTTGTGATTTTGGAAATTACTTACATTAATTTAAAGTTCATATTTCATTGAAAAATTTGTGCTATAATAATAATAATAATTAAACTTTATTTCAGACGTTATTTCATCCATATATAGTGTTAGTAATTCACCAAGTACATTTGGCAGTTATTCTTACAATTGATTTGTACTTTGTGAAGTACAGGAGGACTTATGAGTTTAAGTCCTCGTGTTTTTTTACTAGTTTTGCTGTCAAGATTGAGAGCTAGAGGTGTTTTCTGTCTTAAGCAAAGCCAACGAGACAAGATAAATTATGTCATGAGATAGAAATGTACTGAAATAGTAATAAGACGTATCAGACAAAGTGTCAGTCTTGTTACTTTGCTTTTACTCAGTTGCAGGCACACCAGGAACAGTGCTTTTAAATGACCACGAGGGTTAGTCGGGGCTATCTTCTATTATACTTACACCAGTTATAACAAAAAACACATGCAACCTGTCTCTACCCTCTGGACAAAGATCAAAATCCCATGTAGAGTTCCTTTTCAACAATGTTCAAACATTGTAGATTGACAAGATTACATATTTCTAAGACTATAATTTGATTCGTTCTCTGTATTCTGTTTGGAAAGAGAAAGATGCTGATATTTTTAAAATTTCGCTACAATTAAATACGATAAATTAATTTATTACTAATTTTTTAAGATGTGCTTATTCTAAAAGGGCATAACTCCAAAACTACCACACAATAGATCCTTATAATAACCTTTGTCTAGTCTCTATTAAAAAAAACACATAAATCTGACATAGACATTGTCAAAATTATGACAGCTCCTTTTTCTGGTGAAAAAAGCAAAGGAAACATAATTATCTATTATATTCAGATATATATATTTTTTATGTGTTTTTTTAAATATGGAGAAATAAATTATAATAAATATTTTCCCATGTTCAGGAGGCATAACTCTTTTGATTCTTGTAGTAATGTACAGGTGTTAAAAAAATGTAATCTTGTCAATTATTTGATTAGATGAAAATACCAAAAACTGGACTGGATGGGAAATAAAGCCAGGCATACAGAGAAACAGATATAAGGACAGTTAAAAAATATATAGGCTGCATGGTCAAACCTGTTAAGTTAGAAAAACAAACACTATTATAAAATAAGCATCATGAGAAAACCTGCACACACCTGCGAAGAAATTCAACTGTATCTGTGAAGTTTCTAATCCACACAGGGCACGCGTGGGAACTACGGCCCAAGCCCTCTCATTCTGAGAGGAGGCCTGTGCCATACAGTAGGACATTCATAGACCAATACATATGATGAATAATGATGATAGGCCTATGTAGTATTCTAGTTTACTTATTTACAATAACAAAACCACACCACATTTACTAAAAAGCCTCACAATGTTTTGACTAATATGTTAAAAACCTATGAGTAACTGCATAGTTGAATGGGTTAAAATTGATGAATCATTTTAGTGAGAATCACTGATATATCCATAGCTTTTGAGAGCAGATTATTGCATTTAAAATACTGAGATACTTTGATTGGGCTTATGACTGTATATGGTTTAAGGGCAACACACACAGAAAGCGTGCGCGGGTCGGGTCGTGTCCGCCGCGTGAGCCGCGCGGCTCGTTGTATTCACACAGAGAGCGGGTCGGACCCGCGACGGGCCCGCAGCGGCTATCAATGTTGCCAGTTTAGTGACTTAGTCCCTAGAAGTGACGACTTTTGCTTAAATCTTAGCGACCGCAAAAAAGTTTTGACGACAAAAATGGTTTATCTGGCGACTTTTGGAGTACAAATTAAAACAGTTCTAGAACCAATAATAGATACGACTTTTTGACAACTCGACACAGAATCATACAGTGCCGCGAGATATATTATGTGGAAAACGACAAACGCGCTTGCGCACCAAGGTCAAATTTTATTTACTTACTTAATTAAATCCAATTTATGGAATGATGGGCGATCGATGAAATTTTTAAAAGTGGCTGATTTTTTTATCGACAGGAATAAGCTTATACTAGTCATTGGAAAAAAATATCAGATTTTTCTGTAGTATCAATTAATTAAAAAAATAAAATACTTAGATTTTATTCTCGCCAAAATGAACTAGCTACTGCGCATGAATACGGTTTTTAGGGTTCCGTAGCCAAAATGGCGAAAACGGAACCCTTATAGTTTCGCCATGTCTGTCTGTCTGTCTGTCCGTCCGCGGCTTTGCTCAGGGACTATCAATGCTAGAAAGCTGTAATTTTGCAAGGATATATATGAAAACTATCCTGACAAAATGGTACAATGAATAATTAAAAAAAAAAAATTTGTTTTATACCTCCCATGGACGTAAAGTAGGGGTTTTTTTTCCTCATCCAACCCTAGTGTGGGGTATTTTAAATTAAAACCATTAGGGGGTTACTAAGACGATTTTTCGTCTCAGTGATTTGTTTGTGAAATATTCAACTTTAAAGTACAAATTTTCATTAAAATCGAGTTTTAGGGGTTTTCCATAGAAGCGAAGGGTAAAACTCGCAGGTGGTCAATTCTGTACCTACTGCTCTGTGAGCTCACCTTAAGGCATCAGACATCACAATCCCTTCTCGAGTATAAAACGAAGAAGGTATCAGCTGTTAACGTACATAATTACTGATTAACTACTTACATAGTGTAATTAGTGAACAGTTCTATATATAGAACACTTGTAGAGGCAATCGGTTCTCACGGTACCATTGTATGACAGTTTTTACGGCAAATCTGTTGTCTAATGGATAATTAAAAAAATACATATTATACACGTGTGAGACGTCTTGATTGGCTCATTATTCGTATGCATTTCTTTTTAACCCACTTCTTCACGATGTTTTTCTTCACCGTAAAGCTCGTGGTAAATGTTAAATGTATTTTCGTACTAAAATTTGGAATAACTCAGAGATGCGAGCCCGGATTTGAACTCACGATCCTATGCTGAAGAGGCCCATAGGTCAAACCATTAGGCCACCACGGCCTTTTGATACCACCACTATGATGATACTATTTTGAAATATTGTTATTCAAAAAAAATTGTCATGCAACCGGATTTAGCATTATCTCTTTTATCATCCAGTAAATTGTTGAAGTCAATAAATAGGCTTTGTGACTTCTGGGAAAACGCTCTGTTTGCGATTGTCGGCGAGGCGAGCCACAAACAGAATCCTTAGAGCGTTTTCACATCATCCGATCCGATATCGGTGTCGGACGCTGTTACGATAATGCTAATTGTCTAAAGCAGGGTTACTCAAAGTGGGGTACGCGAACCCCTAGGGGTTCGCTATTCGACGGTAGGGGGTTCGCGACAAGGTTTACGTGACTCCAAAAACCACCAGGCTGCAAGACTAGCAAGATGATTAAGATTAGTTTTTGGAGTATTTTTGTATTATTTGTTTTTAGTTTTTTTTTTTTTTTTTATGGTATAGGGGGCAACGAGCAGACGGATCGCTGATGGTAAGCGTTACCGTTCATGGACACCTGCACACCAGAAGAGTCACAAGTTTATCCACAGTCAATTTTATTACTTTCTTTGGGGGGCGGGGGGGTTCGCTATCATCTAGAAACTTTAACAGGGGTACGTGGAGCCATAAGTTTGAGAAACCCTGGTCTAAAGCAACGCGACGGTGAAGTAAACACCTAACTGATAAATCTCGAAAATGCAACTTAGCTTTAGCTAGGGGGTGCTAAGGTAAGGTCCTTAATCGCATGTCAAAGGTCATTCAGTGAGGACGTGTTTGTACTTCGCCGTTACGGTTTACCTTTTTGACTGGCAAAACAAAGTGTAAATATATTTATAGCGGCTATAATAGTAGTTTACATTATAGCCTATCACCATCTCAGCCGTAAGACATCCACTGTTGGACATAGGCCTCCCCCATAGACTTCCAGTCTATGCCCGCTTCCACTTATAGCTCGCGGCCATAAAATACCGCTGAAATGTAGTCCCCAAGTAAAATATTAAAAAAAGGTAAACAAATATTTTTTTACATGCTTTCGTTTTGTTTGGTTGAATGATACCTAGTGATAGTTACTAAGCAAACTTTGATAATGAACTAGTATATAGTTCGAAACGCGTCAGTGTTTCTGAAGGTGTTGGACCTGTTAGGTTCCGCATTTTATAGCAAAGTGTCGGACAGACGTAGTTGTGTATGGTTTTAGTTGAGATCCAAAGTAAAGTAGTGTAGTTGCTATAAAAACTTTCTTGTCTAATTGTTAAAGCTTCAAAACCTCTTCTAGAATGTTCCCAAAACACATTGGAGATCAAATTAGTTAGCGAAATCGCTTTACATACTCTTCCGTCCCCAAACCGTTCCAACTGTAAACACCGAACTTTCTAATTCAAAGCTTAAATCGTGTCATTATGATTGAAAGTTGAAGTTATTTATTTCGGAAGATAGGCCTGTTTAGTTGCGAGGTGTTCCGCCGGCGACAGCAACAATGGTCTATGGTATAATGAGCCGATTAGCATATTTGTTGCATTAGTACGAACAATTGCTGCTGGTATGGGCTTTCAAAATGTGAGGCGGTTTGAAGATGCCCTAATTCTTTTTTTTAGTTTCGGCTGAAGGAAAAGGTCGTGGAATGTATTAATTGAAAGAAGGCAGGAATTAAGAGAGATATTCGGGTCGAAACAGTTTTATACGTTGCCGCGTTGTTTAAAAGACGGGTATTTAAAAATAAACTATATCGACGGGTCTCTGACTCAACCTCGAACCACAAAATACAGATAGTTCAGAAGTCAATCTCCTGTATGTACTTCACTTTTCATACCTACGCTCGGCGGTCGCTCTAAGGATTTCAACTATGGCTTATGCACCAAAAAACTATCGTGGTAGTGGCACTCTTATCTAGTTGTTTGAGAATGAAACGGGAAGAATGGAAAAATAAATTAATAACTAAAATATTTTAAGTTTAATGTCATTGTTATATTATAAATTTGTCACAGAAAATATTGGCGAAATTCACGATTATTTAATTTAAACAACCGTTCACTAAACAGTTATAATAACTTTTTTTTTGTTGCTCCATTATTGCACAAAAAAGTTCACAGACGCGTGTCTCAAGCGGATGGCACTCGCGCTCGCACTGGTCCCAACCGGCCCGAGATACCGTGTCCGTGAGCAGTGTCTATGTGTGCGTTGCTCGAGCGCACTTGTATGGAGATTGACTTCTGAACTATCTGTGTTTTGTGCTCGAACAAAAAAAATTAAGTAATTCGAATAACATTCGAATACATATACGAGGTTGAGTGAGAGACTTGTGGATATGGAAGGAAGGTAAAAAAAAACATTTGTATGCTCATTATGGTCAATTTTTGTTTATAGTTATTACTAGCTGTTGCCCGGCGACTCCGTCCGCGTAGATTTCGTTTACCGCTATCCCGCGGAATCTATGCAATTTTTCAGGATAAATTATCCTATGTCCTTACCCGAGACTCAAAACTATCTAGGTATAAAATATATCTAATTTCGGATTTGTCCTAGTTTAGAGGGCGTCGGTTTCAGTCCGGGTTTAGATGCAATTAGTGATAAGGTAAAATAAGACTTACTAAATTATTACTGCAGGTTTATAATAAACCTGTTGACATGTCCGGGGTTTTCACGCGTCTTGTCCTGGTAGCCAAATTTTAGAGATGGCAGCCCTAATCAAAAACTATGACTGAAAGTTAAGGTTTAAAACAGTTTTTTTATTCAAGGCGTAAGAAATAAAGCCCATACAGCCTACCAAGTATTTTCACCCATTTTTTTTATTGCTTACCTTGAAAATATGATTATTTAATAATTAATTATTTGGTGGCGGTTCGGGGCGGGTAGTGCGCGGGCGCCGCGATGTTTATATTATACACAGCCACGAAAATAGGCCCGCCGCACTCCTGAATCGACCCGCTCCCGACCCGCGGTCGTCCTCAATACCGTCTTTACCATAAAGGCACACGGGGTCTGTGCCCAGGGCCCCCGAAAGCCGATAATATTAACTTTTTTATATTAAATATTTGCAGGTGCAAGGTCCGCCCGGATTGCTACCACCATCTTGCTCGCTAATCCTGCCGTGAAGCAGCAGTGCTTGAACTATTGTGTTTCGGCGTGGAGAGTAAGACAGCCGGTGAAATTACTGGCACGAGGTATCCCATCTTAGACCTCTAGGTCGGTAATCCCCTGGTGTTACAGGTGTCTATGGCGGTGGTGATCTCTTACCATCAGGAGACCCACTTGCTCGTTTGCCATCCAGTAGAATAAAAAAAATTAGCATATTCACGGCAAAAAAAAATCTTTCATTGTTTTATTTCTAAAAGGGCCCTAAGTTCTTGTGTGCCCCAGGGCCCGCGTTTAGCCTAAGACAGCCCTGGCCGTCCTGTAGGTATGTGTTTTCGCTTTATAAGTGAGCCACCATATTCAAAGTCCGTCTCTTTGCCCACAGGTGGGCAGCTTGGTCTGCCATGGGGTGCTTCGGATCACCCAGCGGTAAGAGCGGCACGGAGGGCGACGACCCCAAGACGCTCAAGCGACGCAGCGATGCCATCACACGCCAGCTGCAGAAGGACAAACAGGTTTGTGATTTTTTGAACTTCTAGCGTGAAACCCACTGACTGCGGTGGCAGAGCGGTACGGCCTCCGCGCCGCGCCGCACGCGTCCGCCTCCGCTGTCAGTGGGTTTCTACCTTTAAGGCGAAACAAAAAAACTCTGCTGCATCCGCCTATTAAGCCTGAAACCCACCAACAGCGGTGGCGGAGCGGTGCGGCGCGGCGCGGAGGCGTGACCGGTTGTAATATTCGAGCTAACATAAAAAAGTCCCGGATCCTTGCTTATAATTAAGTTACTTCATTTTAGTTTTTAAAGGGTGATTTATACTGGGCTTTATTGAGATGCCGGCATACAGTCGGGAAAAATCCGTTATGGACAATTGGGAATGGGGAAAGGATGAAAATTTTAGAAACGCTTGAAACTTTTTTTTATCGATAGGAATAACCTTTCTAATTAACAGAAAAAAATATCAGATTTTAAGTAGCATCATGAAAGAGTTTTCTTTACCGCCAAATTACGACAGTCCGGTCGGTTACGGGTTGTTCCATAGTCCAGAATTAAATAAAAGACATTAAAAAAGAATTTATGTGTCTTTGACTCGATCCTTTTGACAGGTGACACTCTTTACCGGCTCGGATAATACCGACATGGAAATACCGAACCTGTTTTTCATCTACTCATACCCATAGAAGCTCATTCATGTCACTTTCTATGGGCGTGTACATGAAAAACAGGGTCGGTATTTCCATGTCAGTATTATTCGGCCCGGTAAAAAGTGTCACCTGTCAAAACGATCGACTCAAAGACACAAATTCTTTTTTAATGCTTTTTATTCTGGCGGCAAAGAAAACTCTTTCATTTTTTTAAATTAATTGATGCTACTTCTTCTTCTTCTCTTTTAAAATATGGCTTTACTGTCCTAATTAATAGGACAATTTCGCCAGTGTCAAAGTAAACCCTCTTTGAGAGGAACGTTGTACGGTGGTTGTAGTTTTTACAACTTGATAGTAAAATTCCAGAAACCACGTGGACACAACTTGCGCATTAAGAAATGTCAGACACGAGAGAAATATAGAATTTTGTGATCACTGTTCACTGTTAAGGTTAATCGCCGCATAAAACACTATCAAAATTATACTTCAACTAGCCAAAGAAACTGAAATAGCAAAATTAGATATTGTCTACATCCGCCATGTTCGAATGCTACAAATCGAATCTTGATGGTACTTAAAAATCTGATATTTTTTTCTGTTAATTAGAAAGGTTATTCCTATTGATATGAAAGTTTCAAGCGTGGCTAAATTTTTCATCCATTCCCCATTGAGGGCCCAGACAGTGCCAGATTCTCCCCGGCTATTAAAAACCCGCGTTGGCAGTAGTTTCGATCGATCTGTTTAAGTTAAAGTTGACTGGAACGAAGCGCGTGCATCGGCTGCTGACGATTACGTGGATATAAAAAGAGAAAGAAAAAAAAAATGCTACGGTGCTGGTTTTTCTTTGGGACCATCTGGTCATAGTCATCATACACTAAAAAAATTAGCTTAATAAAGCGAAACCGACACAATTTTCAGTTCAAAAAATTAAGTCAACTACAATATAGGTACTTATTATATTATTTTTGTAAGTAAGGCAGCTCATAAGCGTCGCTATGTTTCCAGCTATACCGCGCGACGCACCGGCTGCTGCTGCTGGGTGCAGGCGAGTCTGGCAAGTCGACCATCGTCAAACAGATGCGTATACTGCACGTCAACGGGTTCTCCGACAAGGAGCGCCGGGAGAAGATAGAGGATATCAAGAAGAACATACGCGATGCGATACTTGTGAGTACCAACGACGGACTACAATATTTTTACCTTGGTCCTCACCAACCGTACACCAAAGATATAATAAATCCCTGTATTTTTTAAATGTAATTTTTATCTGGCTCAAATTACTACGTTGGGTTCCGTGGGATGGCCTCGACAGAGACAGGCCGAAGAGATGGCGGGACGCTTGAACGCATATCAAGTAGTGTGGCATGAGCATGCTCTCGACAGGGACGAATGGTGGAAAAAAGACGTTTGTCCAGCAGTGGGACACTTTAACACACACGTTCACAAACATCACGCCTGTATTCCCAAATGGGGTAGGCAGAGCACACGGAGCGTTACCGCTTCAGAGCCACTTTTGGTAATTTTAGGTTTAAAGTTTTGGCAAAAACATAACCCTCCTTCGGGCAGTCGGGCAAAAACGGTAAAATGGTGACAGGTTGCTAGCCTGTCGCCTACGGTATACCTTAACCTATATCCTTAGTCTCCTCTTACGACGTCCACGGAAGAAATGGAGAGGTGTAATTCTAACCCGACACCACACTTGTTTGTATTTGTACGACTTTTTCCTTTCTGGAATCTGGTTTAGTTTTAAAATGAGAATATTTCGGATTGTGTCAGTTTAATTCTAAGCGTGCGATGACTTCGTGACGTTTTCCTGACGTCAAGAAATTTTGGATATTTTATGCAGTTTGTGTTTTATGATCTCGTCCTTAGTGTTAATAATTTCTAGATAAAACTGTTTGTTTTTTATTCGACTGGATGGCAAACGAGCAAGTGGATCTCTGATGGTAAGAGATCACCACCGCTCGTAGACACCTGCAACACCAGGGGGATTGCAGATGCGTTGCCAGCCTAGAGGTCTAAGATGGGATACCTCAAGTGCCAGTGATTTCTCGTCAATTTGATGACGGGGCACTTTTTTGAGAAATACTCATTTGCGTGAAGTGATTCAAATAGGATTCAATTCGTGCCAGCTCTTTGTGAATCGGCCTGTACTATATTTACTATACTTTTCTGATTTTTCAATGTGCTTTAGCTTCGGTATAATTTGTCTTCAAGTTTATAACGTCGTTTTTTGTGTCGGCAGACAATTACCGGTGCGATGAGCACCCTTACGCCGCCCATTCCATTGGAGAAGCCGGAGAACAAAGCGCGCGTTGACTACATTCAGGTAAACTAGCTTATTAACCCTCTTTTTTAGGGTTCCGTACCCAAAGGGTGCCAACGGAACCCTATTACTAATACTCCCCTGTCTGTCTGTTCCTCCGTCTGTCACAGATCGTCTGTCGTCGATCTCTTGAGTCGTAATAGTTAGAAACTTGAAATTTTCACAGATTATGTATTACTGTGGTCGCTATAACAACAAATACTAAAAATGGAACAAAATAAATATTTAAGGGGGGCTCCCATACAACAAACGTGACTGTTTTGCCGTATTTTGCTTGATATTAATAACGGCAACAAGTAGATTTGAAATATTCTCAGAATCTTTAGTTGTATAATCACTTTAAAATAAATAATTAAAATAAAATAAATATTACACGACGCCATGATCTTCTCGGCCATTTTACGTTGTGTTCGCCAGAAGGCTGTCTTCACACAAGTCACAACACACATGAACATGGCGAACATGCCGTCCTCCGTCGTCCGAGATATAATATCGCCCTAGCTACAATAGCTGCGGGTCACCTTAAGTACCTGGGGATCGAGTTTTGCTCGGAGTTTTTTTTTATGTTAACCCTTTATAAGGCAGAGACGATTTAGCGACCACATGCATTGATTTGGAAATTCTATCTTACTCTTTTAGTAATAAGTTACAATATTCATGTTTTTAAAAGCTTTAAAAACATCCTTTGCTAGGTATGTTATCGATAGCTGCTTTTAATTCTGTGATAGTATGTGCCAATAAATGCCTTATAAAGGGTTAAATCACGTTTTTTGGAGAAGATACGTATTAAAAGCAAGCACGCCTATGTGTATTTGTAGGAGACCTTTATTGCCCGTGCTAATAACGACGTTAATAAATAAATATGATGGGCTCACACGTGTTGACACAATTGGCACGTGTTTCAGGACGTGGCGTCGCAGCCCGACTTCGACTACCCGATGGAGTTCTACGAGCACACGGAGGCGCTCTGGAAGGACGGCGGCGTCCAGCGCACCTACGAGCGCAGCAACGAGTACCAGCTCATAGACTGCGCCAAGTAGTGAGTACACGACGACACGATTGTGGAAGGGCTTATACTATCTTAAAAGGCCGGCAACGGACCAATGACTCTCCTTGAGTAATTGGTACTCATGGTCATTCCCCAGATGACCCTCTTGCTCGCTTGCGTCCCTCTCATAATAAAAAAAATCACGACAGCTTCGTCATCATCATCATCAGCTGCCCCAAAACTTCAACATCCTTTATTTGCACAGACCTGCACTGCCCGCTGTAGAGAGACAGCGTGCAGTCAATCTGTCAATTATATTTGCGCTATTCCACGCTAGGTGGCAGCACCTGTAGAGCTTTTCAAAGATGGCACCTTGAGAATCAAACCGTCACTTAGCGAAATATGTCAGCTCGCAAAATTAACTATGCTTTTAAAATGTTATAGTGTAATTTTTGAGAGGTGACAAATTTGTTTAGTGACGGTTTGATTCTCAAGATTATACTGTTGTCGTAATGTTCTATTTTTTATGGTACCGTTTCGTTATTCCTTTTTTGGAATTGAAGCTACGACCAATAATCGCTGAGTTTTGTACGAATGCACATGTGAGCATTCCCGGCGACGTATATATTATTTGATCATACTTTTTATAAAATCTGCCGACTAAATAGCTATAAATGAGTGTGACCGTCTGTTTGTCCCCAGTTTCCTGGACCAGGTGCACATGATAAAGCAGCCGCAGTACACACCGACTGAGCAAGACATCCTGCGCTGCCGAGTGCTCACCTCCGGCATATTCGAGACGCAGTTCGTCGTCGACAAAGTCAACTTCCAGTGAGTTCACGCCTTTATAATTATCTCACTAATATTATAAACTAGCCGTTACCCGCGACTCCGTTCGCGTAGAATTCTGTTTTCACTATCCCGCGGGAACTATGCAATTTCACGGGATAAAACTATCCTATGTCCTTCCTCGGAACGCAACTTATGTGTATACCGATATTCATCTAAATCGGTTCAGCGGTTTAGACGTGATGAAGTAACAAATAAACAAAGAACTAAAAGAATTTCTTTGCTCACCCAAAAAAATTCAAAAAAGCAAAGAAATTCTTTTAGTTCATTGATATGGACCTCCGCAAACTATCGCCTGATTCAATAAATTAAACAAACAGACTTACAAACTTTCGCATTTATAATATTAGTGCGATAAGTAATAGGACAATTGAGTCTTAAACTAAGCAAAGCTTGTACTGTGGGTACCAGCACCGATATCTGACACAATAATATTCTGATACGACTCTATTTATAGGGCTGGTGGGGTGTGTTAGATATTTTTGCACGGTCCGCTGTGGCAGATCCCTGAAATTATATCGTGGTCGTCATTGACGCTGCTCAAAAAATAACTGTGTCAATTTTTACTCTATATCTAGTTGAGATTTCGAGATTTTGCACCGAATCCGTGGAAATCCTACTAACATTATAAATGCGAAAGTTTGTGAGTGAGTGTTACTTCTTCACGCTGAAAAAAAAAGGTCTAGAAACCAGAAACCCTGAATACAGTGTGTGTGTCTGTGTGTGTGTGCAGCATGTTCGACGTGGGCGGGCAGCGCGACGAGCGTCGCAAGTGGATCCAGTGCTTCAACGACGTGACGGCCATCATCTTCGTGACGGCCTGCAGCAGCTACAACATGGTGCTGCGCGAGGACCCCACGCAGAACCGCCTCAGGGAGTCGCTCGACCTCTTCAAGAGCATATGGAACAACAGGTGCGCTGCCGCTGCTACGGCCACACCCGAATAGTCACAAATATTTTTTATTACTAATTTGCTGATTTCAATTTTCAAAACTCCGAATTTCACATTTCCTAAGAACTAATTTCGTTTACTAAAGAACACGAAATTTATTTTTCCGAATTTAAAAAAATACGAAATATTATCGGCCCGAAAAACAGAACGAAAAAAGTGTGGGCTGAATAAAGTAAATAGGTACTCGTGAACCTTATCTCTAGTTTTCTTGTGGACACGTAGTCGGAAGATTTTTTTTTACATATAATTGACCGTGATTGACCCCTACCTCACATGATATTACGTGCAGCTGGGTGCTTTGTACGGATTTGGCCTTATTAAGCCGTCTCACCTCTAATCCTTTTTACCCACGACAAAACAGAGATGGCATAAGTATGCGTTTAGGCTGCAAGTTTGTGCGCAAACGAATGTTTCCATTTATCTCCAGAACGGTTGGACCGATTAAGATGCGATTTTTGTAATAGCTTTGTAATTTATCGACGTAGGTGTTATGACGTTTGTCCGCTAGGGGCGCTACAGCAATCATTTTTCGCTCGTAAAATGATAGAACCATGATCCCTGCAATGTCGCATATTTTGAACAATTAAAGTTAATCCTTGTGTTTGTCGCCAGATGGCTCCGCACGATATCCGTGATCCTGTTCCTGAACAAACAGGACTTACTCGCGGAGAAGGTGCTGGCCGGCAAGTCGCGGCTCGACGACTACTTCTGCGAGTTCACGCGCTACCAGGTAGCAGACAGACACACAATAGCTGCATAGTATAGTAGCGTCCACTATTTTTGACTCTTAGGGGCTGTTTAATCACCCATTGATTAATTTTATTTGACGGATAAATGTGAGTTTCACTTCGACTGCGAGGAGATGAAATAACAACACCCATTTTCCCCTCGACGTGTCTATCCACTCTCGCCGTACCGGCTCGGGCGGCTATATGACCGTCTCGGGTATAGTGGCTCGTTTTATGCTCTTTTTGTATAATCTACTATTTGTGAATCTCAGGTCCCACCGGACGCGCCGCCGGACTCGCGCGAGCACCCGGAAGTGGCGCGTGCCAAGTACTTCATACGGGACGAGTTCCTTGTAAGTATACATGCGTAACAAGTACAGTCGCAGTCAGATTCGAAGCGGCCGAGGTCGTCAAAAATATCGAAACATGCACGCTATTCTCAAGGTATTATGTTAGCGCTAGGCTAGGCTAACACGTGACGGAGAGATTAGAAAGTGGGAGAAATGGGAAAGGACTTACGTGTGGTGAACTGGCGTGGTACGCGGTGACGCCGCGTGATGGAGCTGAGCTGATGAAAGTCCTTTCTCTGAGGATTGAGCTGGATTGACACTGCACTGTCACACTTGTCACAAGTTGTAGGGCCGGCCGGTAGGTATCATATCGTCACTACTTTAAAAAAAAACTCGTATTCAAAATGGATAATTTTTCTGAGTGCACTTTATGACCATTACGTCAAGGTTAAATTTTGTTGACGTATTGATTTGAGATACGAGATTTTTTCAAAGTAGTAACGATATATCGAGCTAAGCGGGCGCGCCGCGTTTAGAATGAGAATGTGTGTGTGAGTGAGTGGGAGATTGAAGAAGATGAATGTCTAGACGTCACGCGTGGCGGAGACACATTAAGTTCATGTTCCGTTATTTAAGTATGTATCTACCAGATCCGTACTGGGTCCGCGTGGGAACTACGGCCCAAGCCCTCTCGTTCTGAGAGGAGGCCTGTTCCCAGCAGTGGGACGTATATAGGTCGAGATGATGAGATGATGTATCTGCCTATTTAAGTATGTTTAACCGTTGCTTAGTCCCCATAACACAAGCATAGCTTACTTTGGGACTAGGTTAATTGATGTCAAGTGTCCTGTCATATTTCTTTACTAGCGTTTACCCGCGGCTTCGCACGCGTAAATCATTTGATACAGCAGTTGAATTGAAATTCCGGGATTTTATTAAATTCTCAAGGGAATTCCCTAAAATTACATTGTGGTAAATTTGTCATGGGTGTTTTAATTTAACGTCACTGATGACGTTAAATTAAAACACCCATGACAAATTTCATGACTCTAAACCCAGCGGTTGTTATTTAGAGATTTTATCCCTATCCCGTGGGAATATCGGAATAAAAAGTAGCCCACGTGTTATTCCAGACGTCCACCTACCTACATACCAAATTTCATGACTCTAAGCCCAGCAGTTGTTATTTAGAGATTTTATCCCTATCCCGTTGGAATATCGGGATAAAAAGTATCCTATGTTTTAATCCAGGTTATAAACTAACTTTTTGCCAAATTTCACCCAAATCCGTTCAGCCGTTTCCGCGTGAAGGAGTAACAAACATACTCACTCACAAACTTTCACATTTATAATATTAGTAGGGTTACTATTTATTATTGACGCCATTTTTTTTATTACAGCGCATCAGCACAGCGTCAGGCGACGGCAAGCACTATTGCTACCCGCACTTCACGTGCGCCGTCGACACGGAGAACATTAAACGCGTGTTCAACGACTGTCGCGACATCATACAGCGCATGCACCTGCGCCAGTACGAGCTGCTCTAACCGCCCACGCCCACGCCCACGCCCACACAGGTATCAAACAATGCACACTGCCCAGCGTACACGCTCATCTGCACAAGGTTGCAAAATAAATTGCAATATTTTACATGTAAAAGCTCTTAAAATCTAATATTGATAGTATCAACTCAAAATTTACGTAAACTGTAGTTAAGGGTGGATCAACTATTTCTTGTTGTTATGTCCCGTCAGCGAGGGGACAAAAGTAGTACAGTTTGGTAGAAGAAATGTTGTGTCACATTATACTAACATGCTTAGTAGATGACCAATCATAAAAACCGGCCAAGAGCGTGTCGGACACGCCCAAAATAGGGTTACGTAGCCATTACGAAATAATTAAGTAATATTTTTCTAAGGATTTCGTATTTTATATGGAATTTCTATTCTATCTTCCAAGTTTAGGTATATTTTATACCTTAGGCTGCTATTTACTCATAAAATGGCGAAACTATAAGGGTTCCGTTTTTGCCATTTTGGCTACGGAACCCTAAAAAGGGCTTAAAACTAACACAAAAATGTATGTTTGGCATATTTTAATCCAATAAACTTACGGTTTAAAGAGTGACTCAGGAGACCGTAACTATAGCAACGAGTGATAAGAAAAAGTTGATTGACCCTTAAATGACAAGACTTTAAAACCTAATAAACATATTGAATATCTAAAAATCTTATAACAATCGGCATAACATAGAATTCTCATAACTATTGCTTTATATTTTGATTAAATAAGTTGTGACTGTTTTAAGAGCACTTTCTGTAAAGTTTACAATTAAGTACCTATTAGTAATTTAAAATTGAAAAGGTAGTCATTGTCGAGCCATGGTTCGATAGTGCATTTCCTCACTTGAGTACACCGTGTATTTTCTTGTAGTAGTTTTTAAATGAGTAGGCACTAGGCACTGCCATCTTTCATCCCCCATTAGCTCTCATATTTCGTTTTCTAGAATGTTTTACCGTACAACGGCAAAACCCACTAAACACTGGCAAAATTAATCCTCCGAAGGATGTCCATGTTTAAAAAAACTAACCTAGCTAGTTTTTAGACCAGAAAATATCAAACTTTTATATAATTGCAGACAAACCCATGCTGCGAAGCAGGAGCGCGCTGCGCCGACCGTAAGACACCAAATGCCCCCGGGCACAGCAATATTTACAACATTTGTATTACTTATATACACGTATTACGTAACTTGTCTACGCCCTGTTGAACTGCAAACTCGAAACTTGGTCGCTTAAGCACCTTGTACCTAAACATCAAGTGGCTGCCATAAACAACGTGAAGAAGCTTTTGTTTCTTGCCGTTTATTGGATCAAATCTTGCAACATTTTGTCCCACTTTCCTAATTATGTAAGTTTGATGACAATGCAAGCACAGTCAGCAAAAAAGCTTGTATTCAAAATGTATTTTTTTAACAGAAACTTATTGAATGATTAACTTAGCTTAGATTGTGGTCATAAGCATGATAAGTGTCTTCCCACATCGCGCGTATGGGCGCGGAATCGGTTTAAGTCGATTAAAAAAAGCTTTATACCTATACAACGACGGCAGAAATTAGCACAGTCCAGCCAATCGATCTATTTCTAGCTCATATTGCGTGGACATTATAAATAAAATAAATATCACGGGACAATTCACACCAATTGACCTAGTCCCAAAGTAAGCTTAGCAAAGCTTGTGTTATGGGTACTAAGCAACGGATAAATATAATTATATAGATAGATACATACTTAAATACATATTAAACACCAAATACCCGAGAACAATCATTCGTATTTTTCATACAAATATGTGCCCCGACACGGGAATAGAACCCGGGACCTCAGGCTTCGTAGTCAGGATCTCTAATTATAGTATTATAAACAACAAAAGATTTGACACAGTTATGATGATAATAAATGATTTGCTACGACTAAAAATACTGTAATTGACAAATAATTATATCAACATTACCATTATAATACTCATAACTTTTGCTACAGGTATCACGATCTTTAATTTGTGATTCCATCTTCAAGTATTGAATAATTTTTACGAATCACAAGGCAACAAATTGACTAGGTTACAGCTCATTTCAATCAGGAATTAGTAGAATGATTGTATCACGTCATATTTGACAAAGTGTTTGAATAACGACTTTTTTTTTGTAATCCCTTTTTAATGATATGCGCAGACCGTAATGTCATTTTTCTAAACAGTACCTTTTGCTTCAGCGTTAAAAAGAGCGAATGTGTGATTTTGGAGAAAATACAATACGCAGATTAAAGTACGCGAGTAGAAAAACCCTTTTTTTTTTTTTTTTTGATCGATTTAAATCGATTTCTCGACGCGTGCACTTTACACCAGTGCAGGTGACCTAATAAACTGCTTTCAGCCACTGCTTTCAATTCAGCGATTGATAGTGACATGATAGAAATTATTCAGATAATTTTAATGAAGGCTTCTCATCGTATTTGGGCCAATCAACTATTTTACCGACACTTTGGGCGTCTCCTGCGTTACCAAAATTGTCTCTGGCGTTACCAAAAAATCGTACTTCCAACAAGATATTTCACGGTTTAATAGGTTGAACTTACGTAGGATGACATGTATTCATGTACACCATCTATTAAATCACAGAAAAAACATGTTTACTTACAAAAATCTGCAATTGTTTGAAAAATGTCGCGGACAGATTAGTGTCGGTAAAAAAGTTGATTGGCCCATTTATTTCTAGGCTAGACTAAGTACTCTTAGTAAATAGTCCGCTGTCCATAGGTCGTAGTCTAACGCGCTGGCGTTCGCAATCGCATTCACTATCTCTTTCTACGCTCGTCTTATACCGTGTGAGAGGAAGAAATGGTGAAAACGATTGTGATTCCAAGTGTATTAGACAATAAGGTCTCAGTACTTGCTGCCATTATATTAAATGTTTAGCCAAAACAATGTAAAAATAGGTTATTTTTAATTCAATTAAACAATGCCACTTTGATAAGCAAGCTTAACCGACCAAGGTTAAAATGAATGCGGAATCGACGCAGTTTCAGTTAGTTTTGAGCAGTAGTTCAACACGGACAGTAGTTTGGATGTTGAGGTCTCGCGACCCGTGTCACTGTGATCTCTCTCTGACCTTTATAAACTATAGCAATTTATTGACAACAAATATTAGAGAGTAATGTTACAATTCCGATAATATAGGGCTAGTTTAATATGCTTAATTTTAAAAAGTTTCAAGTGTTAAAGAACAGCACTCGATGACTTTTCGAAATTGAGTAGGTATTACTATATTGTGACCTTGTTGTTTTATGATATTTAATTTTTAGCTGAAAGTTACCGGCCTTAGTGACAAATTATTGAAAGTATTTCTCTTTTTCTCCCACGCGTTAGAGAAGGAAGGATCGATGGAAAGAAATACTGTAAAATAACACTGTTTCTGTAACTTTATTATTACTTAAATTTCTTGATATTTCATAAAATGTGACAAAAATAAACCTCCATATTTTTTGAATAATAAAATGCTATGGTTTACCTTAGTGAATATTAATTTACAAGCCGTTCGTCTGGTGTTTCCGAATGCTTGTTCAAAGACTGAGACCACGCACTCAACCTTCGATTCTGCTCGTCATTCTGTGCTTATTCATTTCTATGGAACGGGTAGAGATAGATTGATTGCACCTTCGAATTTATTGAGTGTGTGGCCTTAGCCTTTCGCGCTGGCCACTTCGATGACGAAACGAAACGTCACAATTTTTTGAATACGGAACGCGTTTTCTTTTTCAATCTAGTGATGTAACCTATCCGACTTGTGTCTGAAAGTCTTTTTGAATGCAACTTTTTAAATACCAAATAGAAAAAAATATTATGCTGGCTAGTAGGAATCACGTGTTTTGTTGCATTGCTACCTTAACCTGTCCTCTCCCAGAGGCACAAACTTGTGCCCAAATTCCTTTGATCCTGTTATCCTGGGAGATGACAGATTAATTAATTTTTAAGCGGCCATAAATTTAAATCCTCTTTTAGTACCCGCTTTAGTGTTTCGATTACGTTACGTTGGTTGTGACGTTTGCGTTTGTTTTACCGGTTTTTTGAGTGCCAAACGCGATCTGCCTCTATAGCTAGCGTCCAAATGGCATATGTAAACTACTGGCATATGTCGGAAACATTTTATAGTCAAATCATTGTTGTCAATTCACAATAATGACCAATAATTTCGCTTAAACAATTAATATTTTCATGTTTCTGGCATATGACACTATAATAATTCTGGAATATTTCGTACGTATCGTATATAATGTTATCAAGTGACTTCGTGTGGGCTTATGTGAAAGGCCAGAACTCGTAGCGACATTGTGTCTGTAAATACCATTATTTATATTAAGGATCATTAATGTAAAGTGGTGTTTTCTGAGGCTAGAATATTCCCTTTTCCGAGCTAAAGCTAAATGTTAAAATAATTGATTTCATCAAGTCCAGCATACATAAAGGTGCGAGTTAGTACGCTCAAAGTTAGGCCAAATTCTATTTATTTAGACGGCTTCTATAGAAGCTGTGACGGGAAAATAATTGAAAATATACCCTTACTTTATTAAAAGCATATTTGCTGCAACGCACATTTTTAACCCTGATTCATGCTGTTTTGACGTTTGACCGCTCTGCAAGTTAATAGTGATGTGCTGAGGTGATTCTTTTAAATGTCAACCATGCCAGTTATACCAAGCAACAGCGCTCAAAACGTCTCTCGGGCTTATACTAAGGCGGTTCTGCACAAGCGTTGACGGGGTTCGAACCAACACAAATATGAACCTGGTTTTATTCAATATATATCACACGTGCATCAGGAGTTTTATAGTCAAATATATACAAATGTATAGATTATTATAGCACGATGACCCTTTACGTAAATTAATAGAATTTCTTTTATGAAAATGAATTGTTATGTCTGTATATTTTTGTCTACAAAGATATTTTTTTCACTATATCTAGCTTATTTTTCTCAATAATTATTCGTTATTGTTTTTTTTTTTTCAATTATATTATTTCAGTTAACGATTTTTCGTTAGGATTACAAATTATTTTTTAAGTTTTTATGAATTGTACGTCTTCCAATACGATGGTATAGTTTTGTATCGTTTACGAGTTAGCATGTTTAGCGATACGTTTATTGTAGCACAATTTTTTGACTAAATAATAACACGGGCATGAGCTTCGCTTAGTTTTACGTTAGTTTAAATATTTTTTAATATACCTACTGAGCTTTTAGTAATAATAAGGTCCAAAGATACAGCCGACCGTATGAGATGCGGCGTCGAGAAATAATTCTTATTCTTAGCAGTATTTGATTTAAATGAATATTTCATATTATTCGGTATATAGTTATAAACTTATGATTGTACGTTTTTTCGTTGTTTTTAAGATGGACACGCGTAGCCGTAAGTACAAAATGTTACTAACAATTTCACTCTAACATAATTAGTAAAAATAGCATTATCTTTATTTATATAAAGAGTAATTGGTTCATGTACTTACCCTTAAGCTATTATAGGAAATCTTTATATTACATTACGAAAGATCTATTCTTAACGTTATTTCACTCGTGAATCTGTAAAATGTAAAATTTTAATTAGACGTCGTGTTCCGTTGGGCGAGGTGCTCTCGTCCAACGGAAGACGGCGTCTGTTGTTAATCGTTGTATATTAATTATTTAGCCCAATCAATATGGTCCTTAATATAAGAATGTGGGGCTGGAGGTATTGATTATGTGCCATAGCGAGAGTCCGAGGAGCACCCGATGTTACCAATAAACAAGGAGTCATAACGAGCAAGCAATGCCCTTCTATCGTGTAAAGTAACAATGCTATTTTGCTTTTCTAAACGTAACACTTATCGTTATTATTTTTTAAATATATAACTACCGAAATTGTATTTTATTTATTTTTGACTATCATTAAGTTTCACTTGGATGTAAGTAGTGACGTCTCACGAAGATGTAGGGAGGGCCGCGCTGCGTCCGGAGGTCGTCTAAGTTTGCCAACGATTATTTAAGTTTGGGCAACGCGGTACCTACCTCTGTTTTGCAAGCAACAGCGTACCGGCGTGAGACTCTTGTCTTACCCCGTAAACGTAGTTAACCTAAAATCGGGCGACCTTCCCTCCGCACAAATCAACCATTACTTTAGAACCATCGTGTAATTAAAATTAACATGGCATCTTAAACTTATTGTATATGTATCTTAAAAATAAAATAAAAAACTATTTGGTAGCTATTTAAGTAAGTTCTAGTGTATCGCATTAAATGAAGGAATGCGAGACAAAAATATTGGGTAATGCATAGGTGCAAGTCGCGAGGACGTCAGTCTATCGGCTAGTCCAGGGGTTCTTAACCTTGCTGGTAATCCGATAAGGCATTACAAGTCGTTTTGGTAGACATTTTAATATTAAATAAATTACTATACCTATCTCACTGATAAAAGTTGGTGATCCCTGCCACAACGATTTGATATAATCATCCAATTTAAAAGGTTAAGAACCACTGGTCTAGTTGGTTGGAATACGATAAATTCCGTTTAAAAACAGCCTTTGAAACCGCAAAAATAAAATGTCACTTTAATACGCGAAATATAAATGCAAAACGCTTTAAAACTTAAGGTTACAAAGCAATGCTTTGACAGAACAATACCGGTTTTTTTTTAAGAATTATGAATAATGAGAGAAGCTATAAGTAAATGGATCACGCCAACAAGAGATAAGTAATTTCACAATACAATATACATAATAAATCTTTTATCTGCATAACAATAGGCAATTATCTTTTTACATAGACTATTCATGTTTTTAATTGAATTGTCTTCGTTGGTAAAAAATAAATCAAACGGTTTCTAAGCAGAACAAAACAGTCTTTGAGCAAATAAAATAATTTTAAATGTAATTTCGATGGATCAGTTTTGCCAGATTTTTAATTAATTTTCCAGAAAACCCTAACATTTGCTTATAGCTATCTTTTATTAATTCAAGCTGAGGTGTCCATGTCAATTGGCAAACCCGAGGGTAAGTAATTTGCACGGAAACCAAAATTGTACGCTGCAGTTTTTATCAAGAAAATAAAATCGAAGCATTTCGTTGAAAATCCATTACGCTTTCCATGACATGAAATAATTGTAAATAAACTAAATACGTCCCGCATTCTGTGGTTTAGACGATTATAAATAGAACATAAAAATTGCTTTGCGAATGCGTTTCGAAGTCCTTTACCGGTGGGTAAAGTTAGTCAGGATTGCGTTGCGCGAATCTCAAACATGATATATTTTTTCTAACAGCAAGAGTAGTCGAAAATACAAACTGAGACATGGATGCACAGAAAAACCAGAAAAAGAGACCAGCGCTGGGAATCGAACCCAGGTCCTCAGCAATCCGTGCTGCGTGCTATAACCCCTACACCACCGCTGGACAGGAATCTAGACACGAATTTTTCCTATGCATACATATCTCAGGTTGCTTATTTCTGCTACGCTACTTATGCAGCAGCACTAGCGACATCTATGTTCCGCTCTCATCGAGATCGAGAGACGTCACACTCAAGACAAGTTGTCTGGGTGAGCGGTTGGTTCCGAAAGAGTGTGACGTCTCTCGATGAGAGCGGAACATAGATGTCGCTAGTGCTGCTGCATGAGTACCGTAGAAGAAATAAGCAACCTGAGATATGTATGCATAGGAAAAAATCGTGTCTAGATTCCTGTCCAGCGGTGGTGTAGGGGTTATAGCACGCAGCACGGATTGCTGAGGACCTGGGTTCGATTCCCAGCGCTGGTCTCTTTTTCTGGTTTTTCTGTGCATCCATGTCTCAGTTTGTATTTTCGATATGGTTTCACGGGATACCCGTAAAAGTAACAAATTTGGAGTTGAAATAAAAAATACAAAAAGACTCCAAAAAACCAATCATAGCAAGAGTAGTGTTTGGGTGATCCTTTTTATTTTCGAAAGCGTCACCTGAATTTCGAGCTTAGCCCAGCGAAACCTTGTACGGTAGCTGACTAGTCTTGGCATAGATACGCTTCTTATTATCTTACTGGGTTACACGCATGCAACAATGCAGATAGGTTGTACCGACTGTTGCAATCGGCAACCCTCAACCTCCCTTACTCGTACAATTTAAGAAAAACGCAATAACGAGTGATTCATGTAATATGTATAAAGTAGTATAGCATATCTTCTATGTTTTTCGATATTTAGATGAAATACTGCCAGCGTCGATGTCGAGTTTACAAGTTACTAAGGTGTAATGGTTAAGGGTATTTTGATTTCAATGAGATTGCCGCGGTTTTTGAGAAGTTGCCTTTCTGAAAAATGGAGTTTTAAGTCAATTTTGCCGACTACATGCACAAATGATATTATAATTATCAACTTTCCTGTAAGGATATTTTGCCTTAAAACTGGACGAAATGGCACGTTGATGTTGTCAGGCTTGGTGAAGGTTTTTACGAAAGCATTTTTCAGAAAGACCAACAGTTTCGTTTGGACGCAGGGACATTTTTTGATAACGTAGTGTTAAATTATCATTTGGCGTGATCAGAACCCTTTATAAGTAGATTGTAACGTCCGTTGCCAATAAACAAAATAGTATTGAACGATTCCTCCTTTTTTAATATATCTTCATAGTCGTTAAGTGGATGAACGCGCGCGTGCGAGGCGAGCTGGTCGTGTTCAGAGCGCAGCCGCAGTCTGCTGATATTTTGGTAACATTTTACCCTTCGTAGGCGCGAGTCCCGCCGTACCCTTCCTAGTAAAATACTAAACGACGGCATTTAACTAGAGCTCATAGATTCTTTTTCCAATCGTAGCACAAACGTAATATTTCTCTCGATTTCCGTAGCGTTTTGTTTGTTAGGTATTCTCTAGCATAGTGCAGTAACTCACTTCGTCTAGAGTTGGTATTGGACGCACGAACCTCGCGGCCGCCGCCGCCGCACTCCGCTCCTACTCTTACTACCTACGTTTAAATATAACTGAGAATCTATATTTTTATCGAAATTAATTTAAAATATACATATATATGAATGAACCTAATTATGAAATTCCTAAGATAAAAGTGATTTTTTTAATATTTATGTGTATAGTAGTGTACTGCGAGGTGGTTAATGAATAACAAACGCTTATCATTTCTATTGTTTTCTTAGATTCGTGCAGAAAATGTATAATTTACTGTCCATAAAATTAATAATTATCTATAACTGATGTGTACAAAAATCAGTATGTTTCAGGCATTTTGAATCCGACTTAATGTATGTAAAAATAAATGTTGTTTTAAAAGAGTACTTTTTCATTTATCCTGCGCCCTAGGCTTAGTAATAAACAAATAAAACAATCTGATTATCAAAAACTTTTTATATAAAAAAAACTGGACACAATCTCGTGTTAAATTAAAAATATTCTAAAATCAAATGCAATTGTTGGAATAATCGACAAATAAAAGAGGGTACTAGCAAAATTGACAAAGACAATAATTAACACTAAATATTTACAACCGTTATGACAATCGTCTGAGGTACAGAATTCTTTGGTCTAGTCTAAGCTAAAGACCGACCAATGACCCTGAGGAGTATACTACGAGACACTTAAGTAAAATATGGCCAATTACGGATGGTTGGCCGGCTTATAATAAACTAAGATCACAGTATAAACCGAGTATGTAATGTACACAATAACGCGCCGTTTGAACTTTTAGAAACACGTGCTAACTGAACCGGCGAAAGTTGTATATTACTGGGTTTATACTGTGCCAAGGCACTAGACTGGCCAAAATAAGAAAGACAACATTGAATTAAAATGTTAAGTAAAGTAAAACAGCAGCAGTGGCATACAGAAAATAAATAGCATTCGTGTAGAAAATTACAGAATACTGGATATATTTTACAAGTAAAAACACAGAATTCATCAAAATGTAAAAGAAAAATATCAAAAAATAGCGTCGCAACATCTAAACATATTTGTCACGGACCTAATAGAATTGGAATCAAAATAATTAGACGAAAGTTAGTTTTTAATTTTTAACGACATTTAAAGCAGCGTTTCCACCAATAATGTGCGAGTAATGTGTTTTTTATCGAATAGAAACGCTTCATTAATCTATCCTCGCACAGCACATCTCTGGTGGAAACAGCTGAGCGGAACGAGGCGAGGTAAATGAAGCGTTTCTATTGGCTTATGAAAAACATTCCTCGCTACACATCCTCGCGCATCTCAGGTGGAAACGCTGCTTAAGTGTGGTCGGCAGATGCTACTATTTTGGCGTCTATACCATAGGTACGTTATTCTCGTGAGGTTTATCAAGGTAATTTTACTTCCTTCATAATTCTTCAAAAAGTTAAATTGCATTCTATGTAGTACAGAGAACATTTTTCATTGAAAAAAAAAACTATCACACTACTTGGTAGTGTAATGTCATACTTAGAATTAAAAAAATCGTATCTCAAAATCGATTGATTATAAGTGAACTTTAGTCACTCACTTTAGTTGACATTTTTCATTTGAGATGCTTTTCTTAAAGTAGTGCCACAAGTAGAAACAGAAAAAAGAAAAGCAATATATTTCATTACTATTCTACAATCGTACACACACGCGAATTTAAACATTAATTAAACATATAAGCGTATCACTTTAATATTACGAGTAGATCCAATAGGAAATGCGCCGAGCTTTCAAGAAAAGGTAAATTAACAATAGTAATTACCGTCAAAAACTAAAACGAGGATTTTTTACTTTTAAAAGCCCTGACACATCTGGAGAGAGCATTTTCAATTAAAAACTATCATTTACTAACTTACAATTTAAGTTTTTTATATAAAAATAACTTGCAGGTAGAAAGATAAAAAGTAGAATAAAACAATCTATTAAAAATGTATTAGCAAAGAAATCAAAAATCTTCATATTTACTTAAGCATCAGTGGAGAATTACTGTTTTTAACTAAATTTCTTTTTACCTACAATTTATCCACAATAAATTAAGATAACAAAAAAGAATCAAAAACTTATCTTGCACGCACAATCTTATCAACAAATTGGCACTTTTATGAGACGTAATTTACGTAGCTGTCTAAAATTTTAAAAAGTTCTAAAAAAATAGGTAACTATCTCTAAAAACGCGTGCTGTCGCGCTAATTATTATTCTTAGTATAATTATGCCAACTGATAATTTATTTCTAGTCATCCAACATTAATTTATTGAATTACGCTTTACTTTGCGGAGGTCCTTGTAAATGAGCTACAAACAATTACTTCGCTCACCCGCGACCTTATGGCTATGGCTATACAACAAATGTATGTGTTGCTCTGGAGATGAACTCTAGGTAAGTTCGAAACGCGTCATTGTAGTGTAGTGGTGGTGATGGTTAGGTTGTGTGATTTGTGTGTTCTTAGAGTGTGGAGGTGGAGGAGCTACATGAACACATTTATTGTATAGAATAGACAGCTATCATAAGGTCGCGGGTGAGCAATAGATAGCATTGACACAACGAACTAGTTTTTTTTTAAATCTATTACTAAGAATAATATTTAAAATTAACTCTAAACGCGACAGTTGCGCATCTAAAGAAAAACGGTCAAAATTGGACGTTTTGAGTCCTTGGTAAATTACGAAAAACTACATATAAATATACAAAACAAGTATTCGACGACTAAACTTTATTTGGTCCCGTATAGTGCTAGCAGCTATGATTCGCTTTGTTAAAGTACGTCGCGTTTTTAAATCAACTTGACGGAAACATTAGATAAAACAAATAAATAAATAGTTAAGATCTTTGTCGCAATATACCTGTGAAACTTGAACACAAGTCGTCACTCCATTTGTAGTGAGAAATGTTTCACAGAAAATTTGATAATGGCATCGCTGCCTAACATAATAAGTATCAGCCATTATGACGGTGTAAGTCTTTTGTAACTTTTCATACTTGTACAGTCGAGTGCATAAATATACAGCCATAGCGACTAATATATGTATACAATGACGGTATGGTTCGGCATAAAGGTGTATAGATATTTTTAAACTCTTGTTAACGTACACATATTTATGGCCTTGACTGTACAAAACTATCAATAAAGCTAATTATTATTATTAAGGCGTGGGCCAATGTCAGTTACAATAACATTGATACGGTTGATTCTACAGAACGCCAACAGTAACATACTTACCAGCAGCAAGAAAATCTAGTTAGTTACATGTTCGACATTGTAGCCCGGAAAAAAAGTCAACTGGTAACTAACTACAGTTCTTACTGTCAAATATACTTTCATTTTTAAATTTAAGGCACTGTCGGATTAACCGTCTTGCAAGTTCTAATACACTTCATTTGGTTATTACGCTTGGTATTTTTACACATTTGTTTGAAGCTTAGACCACACCAATCGATCGATCGTCGCTCAATCGTTGTAGTAGAAACTGTCTACCAATATAAACCAATCCATGCTAATCTATCAACGAAAGACCGATTGGTGTGGTAGATATTATCGATTTATCACCAACATTCCAATCCACCAATCCATTCTCATCTCATCTATCAACAATAAACCAATTGTTGCAGTAGAAACATTCGAATAACCCATTCGCTCATCAATCGATTAGTGTGATACACACCGCCATAGCATAACCTTCATAAATTTAGTTTTTTTCCTGCCATCATGTTTTTAGTTTAGCTGCAAATGTTACATTTTCCCCTACAATACCCAATGCCATGGAATTTTTAAAACCGAAACTAAAAGTTATGCGAGATTATCAACGTATTTATGTTTATAAAACATGTGAATACACATCGTCACTACTTTAGAAAAAACTCTTACCTCAAAATAGATAATTTTTCCAAAGTGAACTTTATGCACATTATGTCAAGGTTCAATTTTGTTGACATATTGATTTTAGATACGAGATTCTTTCAAAGTAGTGACGATATGTATAATTTCAACCGTAGAGCTAATGAAAAATACGCGGTAACGCCACCAAGGCGTGTAACTGATCCAAATGGTGCGGACAAGCTGACAATGCTTACTAAAGCTCAAAACACACAGGACGGGTGCGGGTCGGGAGTGCAGCGGATCTATTTACATGGCTGTATGTGAAAAACATCACACCGCAACGCCCGCGGACGACCCGCCTCACGCCCGCTGTCGGTGTGCTGTTTATATCCACATAAATAGGCCCGCCGCATTCCCGACCCGCACCCGTCCTCTGCGTGTTTGCTACATGGGTAAATTTAATCCAAATAGACATAGAACCGGTCAGTCCCGCAGTATTTAGTGGCCAGGGCTTTCCCGGGCGGGGTGGGGGCGCTGAAGGCCATGTCGGTAGGCCGTAGGGCTGCGCCGTAGAGGAACGAGGCGCGGCCGCAGTCCAGGAGGCGGGAGGCCACGCCGCGCCGCCGGTACGACGGGTGCGTCCAGATGCGGGACACTCCACACCTGATGGACACATACATCATTTATTGATTGGGAACAATTGTGAAAAACATAGCGAACAAAACATACAGGGAATAAAAACATTTCCAGTTTGTACAGTCGCCATTAAATGCTCGTTTGCCTGTTGCATAAAAAAAAGATATTCAGGAGTGGCCAAGGTGATCAAAAATATCCAAGCATGAACTCTAATGCCTTGAGAATAAAGTGCATGTTCCGATATTTCTGATGACCTCGGCCGCTCCGAAGTATCTAAACGATGTACAATACAATTTACAACTATATGCAACATTTATGTTGCTAAATTCCATAATTCATAAAAAATATCAACACCATGGCCCAGACAGATGGTTAAACAGACCTGGTGGGTATAGGTAGTGCCACGAGAGTTGAAGTGAATGATTTCACACACAGGTATGTGAAGACCTGATTGCTTAAAAGGAGAATGGATGAGTGAATGACAAAATTCCACTATCACATGATATGTTTTTGTGTGCCTGACCTCAACTCTGGTGGTACAGTCACCAGCACCAATATCTGACACAACAAGCGTGCATAAATATTTGATACGACTCTATTTCTAGGGCCGGGAGGACGTGTTAGATATTTTTGCACGTTCCGCTGTGGCAGATATTAATGCTGGTGACTGTACTTACATATAACATTGATTTATAGAGCGTCTCACCGTGCGATACGCATGGTCAGTGTACCTAAAGTAACGTAGATACCAAATTATATTTAAAGGAGACTACTCACATGACGGGATAGTCTTCAGTGGTGCAGCAGTCGGGGTCTCCTGGTATGAGCTTGAACGCACGCGTCTTTGGCTCCAGTATCGCGCACCCCGCTATCTGCTTCTTGTCTATGTATAGGTATGCCTGCGTAAAAAGGAATCAGTCAAGTTGGGATTTCATGTAGAACTTTACGGGTATTTGTTTATTTTTTAAAGCTTGACAATGCGTATTGAACAGAAAAACTATCTTTAATCTACCTTTACATATAACAGTTATATAGGTTTGAAATTCGAACCTGGTAGTAAAAATTGCAAGCATTTTTCTAAGCAAAATCATTAATGACTCCTGAATTACGGGACAGAATAACAAACACTTAAAGCGAAACGCACAAAGAGGGCGGCTGCGGGTCGGGTCGTTCCCGAAGCGTGAGCCGCGCGGTTCGTTGTATTCACAGAGAGCGGGTCGGATCGGGGACGGGCGATACAAACACCGGCCGTTGCCGCTCGGCCCGCGCGCTGTTCGTGACGACGGATGACGGCCGACGCGCGTGGTGATCACGCCGGCCGTCGGTGTGAGTGATGTCGTCCATGTGCCGCCGTGTGTTGTAGTTGTTGTAAAGTTGATTGATCGATTTATAACCAGGAGTCGGACGGATTAGCGTAATTGTTCGTAATATTCTGGACATGACTCCAAAATTAAATAATATTTTAGTCAATTTATTTACTTCGTTTCTAGAAGTTAAATTTGAATTTCTGGAGTTAACAATTAACATGTAGGTACTCTCAAAATAATTACCTTAGTAAAATTTTAATAAAAGTACCAGGTTTTGACGTAAAAATAGGAATAGACTGACTACAGCAAATTTGGTAAACATATTGTTTATTCCTTTTTATAAATCTACATTAGAAGAAATCTTTGTGTTATTTATTTATTTAGGAATCAAAATTAAATCTCAGGTAAGAGATGACTAATTATTGCATTAATTTTGGAATCATGTCCACATGATTGCTAACAATGAGACTAATCCGTCCGATCCCTGTTCACAACTAACCGTGTATGTGTGCGTGTCCCTTGGCAGGTCAGCGCTGTACCCGAGCTGTACGTGGACGACGCGCGCGAGCAGCGCCGCGACGCGCCGCCAGTTCTGCTCGCCGCCGCGCACGCGCACGCAGCGGGCGGACTCCCAGCGCCCCACCACGCATTCTTCCTTCCAGCCCTGCATAATTTCAATTTTTCTTAAAAAACAAAACGCACATAAAAATAAATATCATGGGACACTTGACAATTGACCTAGTCCCAAACCAAGCAAAGCTTGTACTATGGATACTAGGCATTAGGCAACGGATAAATATACTTATATAGATAAATATATACTTAAATACATATTAAACATCCAAGACCCGCGAACAAACATTCATATTATTCATACAAATATCTGCCCCGGCCAGCAGCCGGCGGCCGGGATTGATTAAAGAAATCAATTTTATATTATACTGGCTTCTAACAGTTATATAACTTCTTTGTTTTCTCATAACCTTGGATTTTTTTTTATTACAGGAACAAATAAATGGTTGGTGGTCAATAAATAAATATTCCATAGTTTTTTTACACATATTACAAACAAGACAATGTGCAAAACCTACAAATCCCTATCTTTAAACTTAAGTTTAGTCGTCGACCGTCCGATTACTCTATTTATAATGTTTTTAAAGTTACTTTAGTACACCAAATGCGACTATGTCAGCCTCCAGTCTCACATTTTGTTTTTAATATATACATTGTTGGCATTTAAATAGTCAAGGTACTCACAATGAATTTAAGCACGTCTGTCGCGTTATGATGCACCAAATGATCATGCTCGTCCTGAGGATCTCCAATCTGCAAAAAAAAAATATTTACAGTCAACTAAAGAATATGTTGATACCTACACACATATTACAAATCCCTATCTTTAAACTTACAGACATATTTATAATTTTTTTGAAAGTTACTTTAGTACACCAAATGCGACTGTGTCAGCCTCCAGTCTCACATTTTGTTTTTAATATATACATTGTTGGCTAAGCACGTCTGTCGCGTTATGATGCACCAAATGATCATGCTCGTCCTGAGGATCTCCAATCTGCAAAAAAAAAATATTTACAGTCAACTAAAGAATATGTTGATACCTACAGATATATTATTAAACTTTGATACCCTATTGTGTTTTAAGACAAATGGCATTGAATCTTTACAGCAGGCGTGTGCTGCAGTTCCCACGCGGGTCCAGTATGGATTGGGAACTTTACAAACACCATAAAATTGCTTCACAGACATATACTGGGTTTCTCACGATTTTCTTTACCGAACAGCTCATAGTTACATCAGTGTCTCATCTGGCGAATCACTACACTTACCTAAAACGTAGTGATTATATACTCTTTGACACTTACCATGATTTTCACTACCACTACCATACCATTGCCATTTGTCATAAAATTATATACAACCCTGCTGTTTTCAGGTTTTTTTTTTATATGTCGTCTTACATAATGCAATAAGTTAGGCCAGGTTAGTTTAATATCAGTTCTGAAGAAAATACTGTGTCAAATAAATTATACGCTATTTTTTCTAACACGATTCAAATTACATATAATGATTATGTAACTTTGTGAGGCGGTAACTATTTGTTTATTTTTTCCAACAGAGATATAATGCTTGAAAAAATGAAATCACATTAAAAATAAGTTACTACATAGGCACTATGTTATATTAACTTATTTTCTTTAATGAACGCCTTTACAATGTTGTGTCAATAGGCCGCAATTGCTAGAGGTGAGGGTTATCGTTATTATTAATTTGCAAGACTGTTCGTCAGAGTCGGAAAGTGACACTCCAAGTGTTGAATAAATTATATTTTAAAATTTAAATAATATTTTCAGTTCGATAGCGTAACGTTTAAATCAACAAATATTGCTAATTCCCACTTTTAGCACTTTATAGGTACATGCAAAAGTATCGATAGTTTGCGTAACAGTAGGAGACTAGTTGCGTCAGTTTGGCATCTGTCATTTGAATCGTGTTAGAAAAAATAGATTATACTTTAGACAAATTAAAATTATGGATAACGATACATAAGGCCTAATGAAATTCGGGCAAACGATAGAGAATCCCTCACCTGGTAAATAACACCGCACTCGGTACACTGCGTCGCTCCGAACCGCTTCTGGCCCGCATCGATAACGTATTGGTTGCTGCCGCCCTTCAATAACGACCTCTTGCCTTTGGTAGCTGAGACAAAAAAGAGTGCTGTTCAATTTGTATAAAAAAAAATCTATATTAACGTTCTTACTAACAACGTATTCAGCACAGAGGTAGGTTTGGAGACACGACGTTATTATAAGTTACTGTGCGTGCAAGTGTGCGTGTCGCAGGTGGTAGGACCTTGTGCAAGGTCCGCCCGGATTGCTACCACCATCTTGCTCGCTAATCGTGCCGTGAAGCGGCAGTGCTTGCACTGTTGTGTTTCGGCGTGGAGAGTAAGACAGCCGGTGAAATTACTGGCACTTGAGGTATCCCATCTAAGGCCTCTAGGTTGGCAACGCATCTGCATTACCCCTGATGTTGCAGATGTTTATGGGCGGTGGTGATGTCTTACCATCAGGAGACCCACTTGCTCGTTTGCCATCCAGTAGAATAAAAAAAAAAAAGTATTTTGCATGGAGACGGTGAATATACTATAACTTGGGGCGGTTTTAGCTCGGCTTTTATAAATAAAATAAATTATGATATATAGATATTGTAAATAGTATTTTGTATGCAAATAATAACAGACTTTAAAACTATCAAGTGACGTTGCGGACTTTTGTGGCTTTACGGACTTCGGCGAGTGTTATAAGTAATATCGAAGTCGGCTTCATTGAGGCATAATATTCACTAATGGTTCTCCAGACTTAATGCTACACAATAGAACAAATAAACTACGGCCTTGGTGACATTCACTATATTGGAAGGTTTTGCAACTTTACATAATAAAGTGCTCATTTAATCGCACATTTTTTTTCTTATAGACCACTTGCAAAGTTTTCTGATAATCTAATTAACGAACTAATTAGATTTTTTAAGACACTAGCCTATTAAGGCTATAGCAGCGTTTCCCATTTGCCGGGTCGCGATGCGGTACCGGGCCATCAAAATAAAATACCGGCTCGCAACATTCGCGCCTTGTTTTAATAATAATACCTACTATCGATCATCACATCGTAAATATTCGTAAAAGTAAAACGTAAAAGTATTTAGCGAATCACGAAGGGGCGGTGTGAAAATTACCGGGGCATGGCAGAACAATGTTTGGAAAACACATAAAAAGAATAAATTTATTTGCTAAAAGTCAGCTCAACTAGAAAAATAAGAAAATTTTACATAATCTTATATACTTACTAAATAGGAACAGAAAAGAAGCATTGTGCCGCAGAAGCAAAAAGGGCCAAACTCAGCGTGTTGTGTGTCGATAGTAAGAATATAGTTATGTACCTTTAGAGCTAGGTGTACTGGATCCAGGGTTAGGTTTGCTGAAGATAGGGAACAGTTTATCCGCATTGTCATTCGTCGGCTCCGTCTCTGGTGCTAAAACAATACGAAACGTATGGTCAATGACTTTAATTCATGAGCCACAATGGACCCATTTCACAGTAAACGTCATAGTGACATCGCATTAATTAAAAAGGAAAATCGTAATGATTTTTCTTTGAAAAGGTTCCATGGTGGTCCATGAATTCCGTACTTACGGTTGTGGTAACTGCAGATAAGGAAAACTAGGTATTAAGGACGGAATTTGCGAAACGAGGGTTCTGTACCTGTCGGTATACAAAACATAGAAGAGTTAAAAAACCCTCGACATTCTCATTTCAAAGTTCAATGTCTCAAAAATGCATGAACCGTTTTTTATCAAACATTGAAAAAAAATGCTTAATCTTACGAGTAGATTAATAATCCATACCTGAAACGTTTAGGTAATTAACAAAATGTAAACAAAATTCAGCTGCCAGATTTGATACATTCAAGGATTTTAAACATTTTACTTATCTGTCATTGTAATACAAACTGAGAAATGTTAATGTTTAAATAGTTACAGGGGGGAATTTCAATATTTAAGACCCTAATTGACGTTGTTTTGTTTACATTTAGTTAATTACCTAACGTTTCAAGTAAAGCAATAGCCAATTCGACAGTTATAGCCTATATACGTCCCAGCCAGGCCTCCTCTCAGAATGAGAGGCTTGGGCAGTAGTTCCCAAGTGCGGATTGGGAACTTCACACACACCATTGAATTGCTTCGCAGGTTTATGCATCCTGTCCTTTAAAGCTCGTGGTAAACATGTTTCGCACATGAATTAAAACTCAGAAGTTTCACGAGCTTAAGAGCCATAGGTACTCGGCCAATTCGACAGTTAAAAAAAAGTAATTAATCTAGCAATAGCAAGAAGTGCCAAGGGATATTTGTTATGCCAACATAGTTTTAAACATTTCAATTTAGGCATGTTACTCCTCAGTCAAAACGTCAATCTAGGTATAATGAGAATCCAAGACTTCTGATGCATGTATTTGCTATCGTACGACATTGACATTATATACAGAGTAGAAAGAAAAGACTATGAAACGAAAAAAAAATGCAAAACTGAGAGACACCAAGCCCAAAAAACTACAGAGACAAATAACAAATAAAAATACGTCACTCATGATTTACATTATTTCCTTTCAAATGTCAATGTTCATTGACAGATGTAATAAATGCAGTTAAAAACATGTCATAACTGGACACATTTTGTTGCAACTTAGTATAGTAACGCCTCCAGTTTTGCCCATTTCATGACAAAGTCCACATGCTATTTATGTTTTACATAAATTAAAATTTACTTTATTGTGTATGAAATTGGTTAGGCTGCTACGTTACACAATACCTACGTCATGGTAACCCTGTTTGAACCGTGGATAGGGTTGCTTAACCAAAGGATGCCTTTATTACTTTTACGATTAATAACCCTCTGTGTTTCAAGGCTATATGAACTGTAATGGACACAATTTTTCTCGGTGTGTGTAGGGTAAATTGTCAATTACTGGCCACCTTATACTAAAAATGAATTCTATTTATAGGTGACCAGAAATAATTTTTAGTGGCCAGTAATTGACAACTTATAGGCTTATACTAAAAATTAACTCTGTTTATTATTATTATTAAAGCTTTATATATCCATACAGTACAATAAGTTTATATATAAATTTTTAATTGATAAGTAGTTTACTGTTATGGCCCCTATTGGGTAGAAGCCTCCTCCATCTCTCTGAACAAACAAACAAAAAAATCTGTTTATAGGTAACTAGAATTCATTTGTAGTATAAGGTGACCACGTATCCAACGGTGGCCAGTAATTGACGATTTACCCTATTATCACAAGAACGCCCTTCGCTACAGTACGCACCAACCCCCTTATTCATAAACGACAATCAAACCTATTTTAGTTAAAATGCCGCTAAAATTCGTTTGTCCTTATCTGTCACTTCGACATTTGTATTTGTTAGAAAGGGACAAAGCATTTGTTAGTTAACATAGGCTTGTTAAGTTTTAATGAATAAGGGGGGGGCTAGTTTCTGGCTCAGGTGAGGAAGCTTGCGAGTAATTGCCATTCCAGCCGAGACTAATTATTTCTCAAAAATGGTGAATAATTCTGAATAGAACCCTCACAAATAAACTTGCTTTTCAGTTGAGACAACACTCGGCTTGCGAGTTCTCTTTTTAAAATGAACGCATAAACCATTGTAAAGCATCAATTTCCAGGGGGTGAACGCATAATACATATAAAGCATCAATTTCCTCCCCTGGGTACGCCCATGATCATGATGGCTATAAACACAAATAAAATATCAAGTGTTCAAAATACTTTTCGAATAGTCTTGTTACGCTTACCTGTGTTGATTTGTGGCTCATTCACAGCACACCCTTGAGTGTTATCGGCCTGAGTCATCAGGAGTATCTGTTCATCCAACATCTTCAGTTCACGTTCGATCTCGTCCAGATCCGGCAGCTCTTCTTGAGTTGGCGCTAAAACATCACGTTTAAACACAGAACTATAATAATCCTACTAATATTATAAATGCGAAATTTAGTGCGTGCTTGCGTTTGCTACTCCTTCATATACAATTATTATAGTTGTTTTTCATTAATTATGCGTATTAGCCTGTAAGGTATTTAATGTAATATTTAAAAAGAGACAACGAAATTTGGTATGCAGAAACGGGCATCTGGAATAATACATAGGCTACTTTTTATATCAATATTTCCACGGGATTGGGATAAAATCTTGAAATCTCAAATGATAGGATTAGACAAAATTGGCGCGAGTGTCTTGTATGCTAACATTAATGAAATTCACCTGTGAAGACCTGACTTAACATAGATTATTTATTCGACATTTAAAAGTGCTTGTTGTGGTCTATACTTCGTTTTTTTTAGCATTAGAAAAAGGGTAAACAATTTTGATGAGTCTTTTTACTGAAAAATGTTTTACAAAAAAAGTACTAACTATTACTTATGATACCACCAGCATGTAAATGGTCGTATGTCTTTGCTAATTGTTACTATTTGCTGTGGCTTATTTTTCAAAAGTGTTTTTCAATAAAAAGACGTCAAGATCGCTCACCTTCTTTCTAATGCTAAAAAAAACGAAGTACAAGGGGCTATTTCACCATCCATTGGTGTTAACTAGTGGTTAGGTGTGATGCCGTCTCTATTTGTTTTGTTCGAATAGACGGAGACGGCATCACATTTAACCGTCAGTTAACACTAATCAATGGATGGTGAAACAGCCCCTAAATTTTATAAAACTACTTTGACTTTGATTGATCGGGACACTCCAATTCCTTACCTGTCACAGCATTTTCATCAACAAGTATAAACCCTCCATCAACAGGCAAGAACTTAGCATTTGGCACCTCTCCATGACTAGTCTTATGCAGTTCCGTCATCATCACATCAGCATCAGCTGGCTTCTGAGGAGCATCGGCCCCCAGTTCAATAATAACTGCCTCCCCATCTGGTACATTTTCTCCAGATACAGGGATGGCAGTCACTGGCTGGAAGATCTGATTGGTCTCCGCGATGACTGTGCTGTTGAAACATGGGAGCTCTGGTCGATGGATCTCAGATTCCGGGACTTCTTCTTCCGTCCATTGACTGAGAAGAGCTTCTATGGTTTGCCTTTCTTTGTCAAAGGGATCGGCTTTGTCTGGAATGCAAGTTATTTAAGTGTTAATGTTTGTTTATCAGTTTTATCTTTTAAATAATTCTATTTATTTGTTATATTCATTTTATTATTAACAAATGGTGTGGAAACACCTGTTTTTAACAACTGTATGTTGTGATTGCATTAACTTAGGAGTTTGATTTTTTTACTGCTTCAAGGAGTAGCAGACTTGAGTATTTGATATTATTATCAGCTTTGCACCTCCATGCTCTCCAAAAAGGGTCTTGACAGACGGATGAAACATACAGACAAGCAAACAAATGGACAAGAAAGTGTTTCGTTTTACCAGCTGAGGTATGGAACCTAAGAAAAAATGCAAAGAAAGATTTATCTTTAATAATTAGACTACCTCTAATTAGATTACATGTATACCCTTTAGGGTATACATGTAAAAGATCAACAACTTATGTAGTATTATGATCGCGAGCAGCTATATTACAATTGTGAAGTTTCACAATTACAATCTGGTCATTGAACTATAAAATTGCTTACCTTTCTCATCAATTTCTTGTGACGAATTTTGACTTAGCATAGAAACATTGTTCATACTCAAATTGTTGGCAGAAACATTTGAAACTCTGCTGTTATTCAAAATAGCTGTGTCAGACTTATTAATGTATGGATTGTTTTTGTTTGCCAACATTTTATTTTTAGACACTTTGGGCTTTCTTATTCTGTGTCTAACTCCTAAATTAATCTGGCCTGAATTCTTCTTGCGTCGATGTGCGTGTGAGTGTGTAAACAGGCGGCGGCGGTGTGTGCTGGTAACTTCAATAGCATTCGACAGTTTAGTTGTGATAGTGGCATTTAAATCTGGATTGCTTTTACCATAGAAGCACTTAGCAGAAAGAATTTCTTTCAACTTATCACTGTTGAAAAGCGATAGACGAGCTTTAGAAGCCGGATTAGCGTCTAATTTAGGATGTTTAGACACAGGCCCGTACTCAGTAACGCTATTGTTCCGAAGCCTTTTGTGACTCTTCTCACTATCACAAGACTCGGGGCTCTCGGCTATCTCAACAACGGAGCGCCTGTTGTGGCCCAACTTCGGCGGCGACACGTTAGCTTCCGTCGTGTTGGGCGTTTTCAACATTTGCGTTGGCGACAGAATGCTCATATCCATTTTTGTTAAGCAAACAACAGCATTTTTAAGTGGCGGCGTTGTGACATTCTTTTTCTGTTCTAGTAGAATGCCTTTGAAACTTTGAAATTTCGGCGTCAATTTCTGTTTTCTAACAGATCGCCTGACAGATTTTGTTGGTGTGTTTTCTTTGGTATCTGTACCAGAGTCTGTGTCAAAATTGAGGTCCTTTAAAGAGCTGCTGCAGCTCTCGGTATCAGCTATTAGGGATGCAAGGCTTTTTCTGGCCTTGCTGGAGGTTGATGAGGTTGTGTGTATACTGGTACAGGAGTGGGTGGATGAAGGGGTTCCAGGGTGGTTCTGCATGTGAGGAGTGACTGGAGTGGAGAGGGAGCCTGAGTTTTTGTCGGGACATGAGTATCTAGTCTGGTACTTGTTTAGTGTGAAAGGAGACTTGATGAAGTTCTTGAGGTCATTGGATTCCTTGAGAAGTTTTGAGCTTCTGGTTCCATCTGCATAAATAAAAAAGGAAAATTTAAAAAGTTCAATTTATTACTTAACTATTAGTGAATCAAGGTTAGCTTGTACATTTTTGTAGCAACAACCGGATAGCCAAGTGGTTAGAGAACCTGACTATGAAGCTTGAGGTCCCAGGTTTGATTCCCGTCCAGGGCAGATATTTGTATGAATAATACACGTGTTTGTTCTCAGGTCTTGGATGTTTAATCTGTATTTAAGTTTGTGTTTATCTATATAAGTATGTTTATCCATTGCCTAGTATCCATATAGTACAAGCTTTGTTTTGTTTGGGACCTAAGTAGGTCAATTGGTGTCAGATGTCCCATGTTTTTTTTTTTACCCAACTGCAAGAGACTATTTTTTAAATTATAGTATGATCAATTAATTCAAAATTTTTGGTATGAATGGGTACTCACAAAAATCAGTGAAAAATACAAGGTTTTCTTGTACAGTCAAGCGCAAAAATAAGTATCTATTCAAACCACTCAAAAATATGTTACTACAGCCTTATTGCTTCGGAATAAGAGTCTGTGGTACTTATTTTTGAAACTGAAAAGTACATATTTTTACACTTGACTGTACATGAGCTAGGCAGTGTTCATTGATTTTGGAATAAACAACAACAAAGTAACAAAGAAAATGTACATGCTGCTACCTAGTTGACCTTGTTATACAAAAAAAAACTGCTTTGATCAATGGTGAAATAAAATATGTCAGGCTTTTCTTTATTATTTCCAACTTAACAACAATTTATACATGGAGCATTTTATAAAATTTTGAAAACAAACATTGCTCATGAAGGTTACCTAACCTTACTAAGAGTGAATTCTTTTTTTTTGTATTCCAAGTACCTATGAACAAAATACATGGGTGGTTACAACCTTAATAACACCTTATATTCTGCAGTTGTAAAACTAATAGCTAATGAGGTCAATTATTATGATACTAATTATGTCAGTTCATTCATCACACATTGTTGTAAAGAGGTTTTGTCACAGTAGATACATTCATCAACATGCTCAATAAACTGAAGAATTAGGAGTTTCCACCTACTTTTGCAGTTCTCGAGTAACTCTACAATCGAGATAATCCAATCAAATACAAGATTTACTAAGTAACTCACGCCAGTTCCTCCGTTCAGGCGTCTTGGGTACGCCTGGGTCTACCTCGTCTCCAGAGCTCGAATCCAGGGTGCTGATAATGCCTAGGTCGCAGTCATCGCTGTCGCTCTCACTATCAACCACGGGCAGCCGCCGGTGCTTAGTCAAAGACTCCCTAGACGCCTCAGCCTCACTATGGAACAAGCTCTTTTTCCTCTCCGACATTTTCGGCGTATGAGTGTGAGGAAGCCGCGAAGAGCGACGCGGCGTTATCGCAGACATGTTTCACACACTACGAGTTGAAATACTAGTCCTTAATTAACACTTGGTTGGTCTAACGCGCGTCGAGTTACATGACCAACTGACTGTTGGAGACGTTCAAATGCAATTACTAACTCGAATTACAAAATATTTACGAAATATCATTAATTATTGTAACCATAAGTTCATTAAGAATAATAACACGATGAGTAATAGCCAAAAACACACAAAAAAGTATCTAAAAAACGTGTAAACGCAACTCAGTTAAACGTGGCGGAGCAAGTCTAGCAACATTGTTGTTGGCGCGTAAAACATCTGTCACGAATGACGGTATTTTTTTTTTTTTTTGTAATTTTATGGCCTGGTTACTAGACCTTTAAGCAAGTCTTTTTTTCATGTTGTCATATCAGTTATTTCTTTATTGGTAACACCATTTATTAAACGTCACGTAAGTCATTCACTTCACAACTTTTTATTTTCACATCAGAGGTACTAATCGTTAATCGGAGCATCAGAGTATGTTTCACATTTCACTGTAATGTCAAAGTTCTTTGAAAGTATTTTTAATATATTTAAAGATTGGTATAAAACAGTCCACATTTTTTAACAATTCACTGAGGCGGCGGGAGGGGTCGTTAGCTGATGATAACACTTTAACTTCACTAGCCAGGATTAACCTATCCAAAGAGTATGCCGGACAGGAAAAAATCAAATGGTCTATATCGCCGATACCTCCGCAGTTGTTGCATTTATTATTATGTACAATTCCAAGTCTGGTCAGATGTGCAGGTGTCTTAGTATGGCCAAAACGAAGACGATTGATTGTGGTGATAAAATCACGGCTGGGTGACTTGAGCTTATTATACCATGGTTTGACTGGTAAGTCTTGCTGAATGCTTCCATACCATTCCCCTTGGCTTCCTGATCCTTCTTCCAGAATTCTTGCCACAATTTTTGTACATCATGTTTAATGGCGGCATAACAATCAGTAACCGGAATATTGACAATTAAGGACACATCTATCGCATTGATTCCATCATATGCAGCCTTATCAGCTATTTCATTGCCTGTTATTCCTTTATGTGACGGTATCCACATAAAAGAAATTTCCAATCCTTTTCTTCTATAATTGTTAATGATTTCTCTTATTTTAAAAATCATGTATGATGTTTTAAAATGAACTTTAAAGCTTTCCAGAGCTTTAATTAGACTTAAAGAGTCAGTAAGAATTAAAAATTTATGGTAACTATTAGTAAATGCAATTAACTTGAGTGCTTCTAAAACAGCATATGCCTCCGCAGTAAATATACTACAATTACTATTCAGAACAAAGCTTTGAACAAATTTATTTTGAGGGTTATAAACAGCACTACGAACATAATTTTCTCCCTTACTGCCATCTGTATAAAGTTTGTAGTAATCTTCATTTTCACTTAAAAATTCTAACATATCCTGATTAGAGGTGATGGAAGCCCTAATTACTGAAACTTGAGGGAATATAGAACTGAATGAATGTGAATAACATGGCCAAGGTGATATTGCATACAATGATGGGAATTTCTTCCTCATTTCCAGCAGGATGCGAGAGACTTTGGGAGCCTGGCCATTGAGAAGATCGGCACCTGTAGTCATAGGATCATGGCAGTCTAATTCACAAGGTATTATTTTTTTAATTATATTTTGATTGTTTGAAGCTAATAGCTTCACACTATGTCTTTCTGCCAGTAGTAATCTTCTCAATACAAGAGGCATGATTGTTGTTTCAACCTCCATTGCTCTAATGGGAGTTGAGCAGAAAGCTCCTGAAATCACCCTCAAAGCCTTATTCTGAATAATGTCTAGTCTATGTACATAATTACTATCTAAGTAAGCTAAACAACTATAGTCAAAATGGCTTCTAACTATTGCTTTATACAAAATTGAAAGTATCTTTGGGTCTGCCCCCCAAGATACTCCCGCTAGACACCTCATAATATTTAGCCCTTTTGTGGAGTTTTGAGATATATATTAATATGTTTTTCAAAAGTTAAGTTATTCTCAATAACTATGCCTAAAAATTTATGATGGTTAACTTGGGAAATTACTTCATTATTGAATATAATATTATTAGAAGGAGAGTCCTTACTAAAAATCATAGAACTGCTTTTAGTTGGATTAATTTGTAGGTGTAATCTGTTATGGTAAAATAAATGTAGTTCCTTAAGAGCATAGTTAATTTTATGGATGGCTATGTCTACATCATTATTGACACTATATAGTACAAGGTCATCAGCAAACTGTAAAATATTTACAAAATCTGTATTTACATATTTACAAATCTCACTAGTATACAAATTATATAGCAAAGGTGACAGAATTGCACCTTGCATAGTGCCTCTAGACACAGATCTTGGGCCATGTATTATATTATTATGTTTCACATATAATGTTCGGTTAACTAGAAATTCATGCACCCACTTGGCAACTAACCCCGGTATTCCCAAGTTAGTTAACACCTTAACTAATATTCCAGGATGAACATTATCAAATGCTCCTTTGACATCCAAAAAAACACATGCAACACTAACATTACTATTTTTTGCATATTTCAGATCTGTTATAAGGGATAAGAAGCTGTCTGCGCAGCTCCTACCTCGTCTGAATCCATATTGCACATGCGGAATAATGCTATTTGATTCAACAAACCAGTCGAGGCGACATTTTACCATATTTTCAAAAACTTTACCAATGCATGATGACAAGGAAATAGGCCGATATGAATCAGCACAATCTGGGGACTTATCTGGTTTGAGAACTGGAATCACGCACTGGGTTTTCCACGGCTGAGGAATTATTTGTTTTGACCATAGTGCATTGAATATATCTAATAAAATATCTTGTACAGTTGAATCCAAGCTTTTAATTAGTATGTAGGGAAAATCGTCTAAACCAGGGCTTGTATTTTTACGAGATTGAAGGCTTAGTAAAAATTCATTTCTTGAGAAAGGTTCTAACAGAAACTTGGATTTCTCATTATTATTATTAAGATTAAAGTATACATCTAGATTGTCGAAACTAACTGTGCTGTCTTCTGACAACTTATCTAAAAAGGATGCGATAAACTCATCGTTGTATGATTTGTTTTTACTTTTATTCATACCTTTAAACATTTTAATGTAATTCCAAATAACGCTTATTGGTGTAGTTCTATTAAAATTGTCGCAAAGTCTTTGCCAGCCATTCTTTTTTTCCTCAGCAATAGTCCTTTTTTTAATAGCATCAATTTTTTTGTAATGTATGTAATTTTCAATAGTAGGAGTAGCTCTGTAGCACTTTAAAGCCTCATAAGAGTTGACAACACTCTGTTCACATTTATCATTCCACCAGGGTGCCGGAGGTTTACTTCGAAAAGTTGAAGTTTTAGTAAATTTAGGTATGCATTCTTGCTTAAGTGTGTTGAGCCGAATACAAAACTGATTATATGATTCCAAAGGGTTCTCATTGTCCACAGTCAAATCGTTAAACATATCAATTGATAATTTTTTAAACTTTTCCCAGTCTGCCTTGTTATACAAAAACTTGTCAACAGGAGGGTTTATTTGATATCTGTCTATTGAGAGTGTTATGTCTGTTATAGTTGGGAAATGATAACTTCCCATGTTGTCATCATGTACTGACCACTCACAAAGAGGGGCAATACAAGGACTGATTAGACTAACGTCTATAGCAGAAGGATTGCGATTAGGATAATTAAGAGTTGTAAAGCTGCCATCATTTAATATACATAAATTACACTCGTCAATCATGTCGAACAATTGTTGGCCACGACCCTTAGTGGAAACGCAGCCGAAAGCTATGTGGTGAGCATTAAAGTCTCCTGCTACAAAAATGGGTTTAGGTAGGTCATTTATTAATTTCCGTAAATTATTAATACGCATAAGGCCTCCAGTTGGGGACAATAGACACATAATATTGACATATTACCACTTTCAACAGACAGCGATAAAGCAATTGCTTGAATGTCCTCATAAAAATCAGTTTGTAATAATTTACACTTAAAAAATGATTTTATCAGGATGGCTACACCTCCATGTTCATTTTTCGCATTTTTATAAAATATATTGTAACCAGGAATGTTAAAAGTTTGATTTTCTTTAAGCCATGTTTCATTCAGTAGGCAGATATCTATATTATTTTCTTTTAAAAACTTAATAATTAAAGTTTTTTTGTTTTTAACACTTTGAATATTATGAAGAGCGATTCTTAACTGTGAATTATGAGAACTAGAATCCATTTAAGATAAATTTTTAAAAAGCATCTCTTTAATTGTTGTGGTAGTAACGGGAGTGTCATCAGCATTATTAGCCAATTGGATTAATGTACGAACAATAGCCATAGTCAGATCATTATTACCTAATAGCTGAGTTTTAACATCAGCAACAGAAGTGACTTTCGTTTGGTTCTGTGTCTTATTTACAGTGGTATATAAAGGCTTATTTACATCCGAATTTACATTTTGTACAGTTTGCTGAGTAGTTTTTAACGGGGGAAAGTCCACAGCGTTTTTGGTATTTACAATAGAAGAGTAAGTAATTTACTCTTTTTCTCCATCATTTTTTGCATTTTTATTGGACAAGTCCTTGAAATAGCCATATGTGGCCCGCTGCAATTTACGCAAGAAAGCTCGTTTGGTTTATCGCATTCTTTATAGTGGATGATCACCAGCACAACAACTGCAGCGCTGTTTGCCGCTGCAGATCTTGGCCGAGTGATTAAACTTAAAACATCTGTAACATTGCTGCAGAGGAGGAATATAATCGAATACCCTGTACGAGAACAGGTCATATTGAACATTGTCAGGCAATGAATTTGACAGAAACGTAATGCTCACAGTTTGCAAAGGCACTCGTTCTTGACCTACCTTTTTCGAAAAACGTCTGACTGAAATTATTTCATATATCGACGACAGCTTGGAGTACAAGTCCTTGTTAGAAATGTTCACTGGAACAAATCGAATAATTCCTGTTTTTTCAATATGAGCTGCGGGGATGAAAGCTCGCATGCCATTTTTTTCCAGAAAAGCCGTGTTGTTAATAAAGTTGTTGGCCGTGTTAAATTGTTTAAATACCACCACAATCTTACTAGCATTTATTCTGCGAATAGCCACTACACCTTTGATTCCATTTGAGAATATGTGGTTCAAATAAATTGGGCTTTTGTTTCCTAGTCTTTCGTTCGTACTAGATTCGACGAATACTTTAAATTCCGTGGAAGCCGAGTTTTCCGGATAGAGTCTCTTATAATCAGGTTTGTGATAAGGTAAGTAAAGATTGTCCTCACCGCCTCCACCACTTTTCTTTTCACTGTCCATTGTCCTGCTCCGTTTTGTGCCGGGGGCGAGGGGATCGCCACCCCCGCCCTCGTTACCCACCATTTTAAACACTCCACTTAATATTAGATATTTACAGACAAATAAAAACACTAAAACACAAATATATACAATATTATGAATTTCTTTTCAAAAAATTCAAGTTTGACGCCCTTTCGTTTCAAATTCCCGCCAAAGAATCTATCCGAATGACAGTACGGTGAACTACGGTGCTGCCATATATAAATATAAACACTTTCCTTGCCTTCGCAAAATTCCAATAATCATTTAGCTACTTCACCATTCATTCAAATTTAATTCCCAGAAATTTATTATTTAAATGAGCAGAAGTACATTATGACTTTTTGAAACTGATGGAAAATGTAAGAGGCCTCAAACTTTAAAAATAGTTTTAGTATTTTGTACATGGCAATCAAATTCAGGCCTCTTCCTTCGACTAATTTTATTTGGTAAACAAAACATTGAATATTATTTTAAGATTATTTTCATGTTTTTTTTCTAGCCGTTGTTCTTTGTTTATTGATTATTAAGCATAAATTTATTAAAATATTCTGTATTTGGCATTTTAAGAATAGTCGAGCGACCATTCACTGAAGGTGCACAAAAATGTGTGAAATAATGTGATACCGACCGAGTCACATACTAACAAGACTAATAAGGGTTTCCCCACATCTATCGACGCGGAATCGGCTTTAAGCCGACCAAAGAACTAAAAAAAAAAGTAAAAATATCGGCACATGCACTCTATTATTAAATACAGGTACTTAATGTATAGTAGGTACATTGTCTGACAGTACAGCCAGCAAAAAAAACTTTTTACCTAAAACTTACTTTACTTTTTGCTAGATAGCTCATTACTGTATGTATGGCAACCGTAACCAGTCGCATTAACATCGGAGAGTTCGGCTTTCGAATACAGTAACAACTCAAATTCCACGAAATCACCTCAGTTTCCCACGCGGCGCCCTTGGATAGGATAAGTACTTTACTTACCAGGGATTAACACGCATGCTTTGGGAACCCTGCTATAGAGCATTCACTGTCATTTATTTTTTTCCTTTTCGGCAAGTAAGTACCATAAAATTGTTAGTTATCGCTATACTAAGCTAACAGCTTACTAATGTTCATTTCGGCGATGCATGACCCGACCGGCCCTTTTCGTCACACCTCGCCGCACCCGCTTTTTGTCTCTATTCGTTGCAACAAGTGTATTTTCTATGCAAGCATCGTTCGGAACGGATGTAGTGTGGTAGCATTTAATAACCAGTATGGTGACCACAGGGCAATTCGGACCGGTTTCTTGTTAGCCATTTCACTTAGCTTCAATGTGCATGAGAGAGATAGGTGTGTGGAGTAAGTCCGAATGGCAAGAGTTTGTTTCGTGACGTCATTTTATAAAGTCTGTTTTTTGTTGTGGGGTAAAAATGCCCTATGAGTATGTTACGCACGACGTGCGTTCACGTTTTTTAATTAATTATTGCCATTGGGTAACTTTGACGCACACTAATTAAGTACATAATTATAATTATTCTCTTATATCATTAACTTTGATGCTCTTACGAAAAACATACCTAACAAGAGGAACACTATAACATTGTCTCAGGTAGGCG
>NC_133495.1:3120383-3146137 GCF_025370935.1 Choristoneura fumiferana | reverse complement strand
AACTAAAGGCTGTTAGGTGATCTTGGGCCAACAGCAGGCAACGGACCGGGTGCGGTTTAATAACATTTAACCACAAACCATAGATCGAAGTCTGTGTTTGTCAAACCCTATTTCGGGCGTGTCCGACACGGTCTTGGCCGGATTTTTACGTTGGTCATTGAAAGTGCCGCGGCCGGCCAACATCTGTAGCCCCCTAGACCGCTAAACCACCATACCATAGGTAAACGCCACTGGTGTTTGTACACGCATAGCTACCGAACGACGGCACCGAGGATACAATATGTTTACAAGCTTTTATTTAACTTGCTGTGAATGTACACAGGTCAAATCCTGCAACTGAATTTTGACCCACCCACTTCCAGTGGTCAGATTGACAATTTATATGGCATATAAGTATGTGCCAAGATTTCAATGAAATAATGAAATCTGGACCAGAGCCCTTGTTCCCCGTACATAACCATCTTCTATTACCAGCACTGGGAGAGGACAAATAATTCCTACTCCAAAACCGGGTATTGTACCTTACTATGAATTATTTTTCCTTGTACAAAACCAACGTCATGGGCCGGTAATGTAAGAGGAAAAATTATTCATAGTACAATACCCGGTTTTCGAGTAGGATTCTTTAACGCCTTGTACAGAACTATACATTTTTACTGAAGCTTATTTTCACAATCGCGGTTTTTCCCAAGTTTTATCGACCCAGAAACATAGGTAGGTAGGTTTAGGTTATCTTAAGTTTGCAAAACTACACAAAAGCAGGAGCTCCGCGCTAGCGGAGCTCCGTCGACACTGTTTCTGTGTCGATTAAGATTGGGAAAAAGCGCGATTGTGAAAATAAGCTTGAGTACTTAATGCTTTTTTACTGAAGCTTGTTCTGTACAAGGCATTAAAGAATCCTACTCCAAAACCCGTTTTTGTAGTAGGAATTATTTGTCCTCTTACATTACCGGACCGGCCATGACGTTGGTTTTGTACAAGAAAAAAAAAATCCTTCCATAACCCGTTTTTGTAGTAGGAATTATTTGTCCTCTCCCAGTGCTGGTAATGGAAGTTGGTTATGTACGGGAACAAGGGACCAGATAATCTAATGGTCAAAGTTACCCTTCAGGGTCAACGTGACCCGACCCTACGGTAAGTCGGTATTACGATTACGGTTTTAAAACTAAAACCTATGACAACTCCAAACAATGATCATTGATAGGAGGCAAAAAAATACCGACATTGACTGTGAAAAGAAATACTGACAATACATTTCCATTACTCTCTTTACAAGTTCTGTGGTAGGTATTACCGGCGACGCCGGCGCAGCGAAATGGGTCACGTTAATGTGTCAGTGTAATCGGAGCGGTAGGCGGCCATGATGGATCAACGGCCAATCAGACGCTGGGCGGCGCGCGCATTTCGCTGTTAAAGAAAACAAACGATAAGATATGGCAGTTAATGTATGACCTGTAATTGTCGACCTGGCATGAACGTCAATAAAATACCACCTGATAATTCAAACCATTCTAAGGGCTAATAGGGCTAGAATCCTAAAAATTCTAATTAATCCGTCGGTTAAGGGGCTCCTAGACGGGCCATATTTTCACTGCAATTTGTGGCCGGCAACTATTGGTGTCCCTCTCTAACTCACATGTTAGACAGGGACACCAATAGTTGCCGGCCACATATTGCAGTGAAAATATGGCCCGTCAAGGAGCCCCTATAGATTATCAGAAAATATTGAACACTTAACTTTTGTCAATTAAACAAAAAAATATGAACCTCTTTTCGACAAGCAAAGTAGGTTCATTCATGCATCGTCTATCTCAGTAGTTTGTCTGTGACATCAAAATAGGTATCTAAAATTGCTCTTGCATTGCATCGCATTGAACAAAATATTCTTCTGACTCCCTCTCAAAGCCAAAATTGTATCCAAATTAATATCATAATATGTCTGTTTCTCACTCTTTCACGTAAAGCAATCGGACGAAATAAGATGGAAATTTTATATGTAGATAGCTGGATCTTGGGAATAACCTGGAATAAGATTAGGCTAGTTTTTATTTCGATATTCCCGCGCGATCGGGATGTAGGTATGTAGTTTCTTTGCAAATTTCGTGTTGCCAAAAATAAATAAAGAAATAATTAGATGTTTAATTTATTAAAATGTATACATGGGATTCAGTTTTGCTCAATCTAGAATTTGAAGGTTCCGGTGTTTTTTATGCAATGTTGTAAAATAGCACAGTGTAATTTTAGGGTCGCTCAGGCTTATAGTTTAAACGAGCGAAGCCGCGGGTAAAAGCTAGTATAATTAAGTAAAGCTGGAACACAGAGCTAATTTTAAATTGAAAAAAAAAAACTCCTTCGTGACACCAAACAATTATTGTCCTTATTTTTAACGTCTACGTGATTGCAAATTGCAATAAGTACTTAAGAGATCTAAGTAACAAAAAATCGAACTTCTATTTATATTACAGTAAAATTGGCTAGCAAAAACAATTTACAGCCCCACTGACACATAATTAACACTAAACGTCTAATAGAAGATTGTTTAATATCCGCCATCTTTGTATAAGTCCATGAAATCATGACCCCTAACTTGTATGCAAGGTTTAAGAACGGCGAGCTCTTACTAAACTGGTCTTTGCATTTTGCCTCGTTGAAGTCTTTTAGTTGGGTCAAGAAAGGTCTTTGGAAAATATTATGAAAACACACTTATGTAAATTTACAAGCAGCAGAAGTATGTCTTTTTAACCTTCACTGTCTTACTCATGTTAAGTATACTTATGTGCGAAAGTGTGAGCGTGTTTGAGTGTTTGTTACACTTTTCACACTATAAGCTAGATATCTAGATTTTGGGAACCCTACTGATATTATAGGGGCGTCCATTAATTATGTGAGGTCTTAAGGAGGTCAAGTAAAATCTTTCCAAATCGTACTTGGGGGAGGGGTTTTTTAACACATATTTAAATTTAAATGTATTTTTTTTTCAATAGAAATTTAAATTGCGTGAAAGTAAAGTTTATTTGTTTAAGTTGAAATATTTAAGTATTGTTAAATTTTATCACAGTGATTTTAAACTACGGCCATATTCTCACATCACAAATACTAGTCTTTGCTAGTCGTAAATAAAATAAAAGAACATTTTTTCTTTCTTTTTTAAATCCAACGGGCTTACAGCCAAAACACATTTCAAAAAATACGAAATTTCACCATGGAGGGGTCAAAAATTAAAAAAAAATGTCTCACGTAATTTATGGACGCCCCCCCATATATGCAAAAGTTTGTGAGTAGGTACCGTAAGATCGGGGTATTTTGACCCAATAGAGGGTAAATTTGGCCGTCGTATAAAACCACATAATATTAATGAAAAAACGTCACAATATTGGCACTCAACTAAAAGCAACCTTTATCAAAAGTCAAAATATCTTTCTTCAATTTAGGCTATAACAAGCACTTATGAATGTCAAAAAAAAACTACCACCGGTTCAGAAAAACCTCTGTTGAGAAGAATCCGGCAAGAAGCTCAACGAGGTATATTTTTTTAAACAGATTTACAATATTATTGAATGATATGTATAAGTATATCACAAGTATAACACAACTTTATTTTAACTTTGAAGTGATCGCTAATGCGGATCGGAATATTTCCAAATAAATATCCCTGTCCATGATATAATCATTAACTTATATAAATACGCCTTAGATATTAATGTCTTCTTGACAATAGATCTGAATTTTGTATCTGTTTCATTTTTTTTTAATTTTATTATAAAAACGTATGCAATTTCCCAGAAACGACTTTTTGGTTTTAGCCAGTCTGTAAGATGGTACTTTAAGACTATAGTAATGTGATAGTAATGCGATAGTATAGTATGGAGAGAATAAAAGACCCTTTTGAGAAAGACAGAATAGTTTTTGTCCCGTAAAATTGTATAGTACCTACCTACCCGCTGGCGCGTGATAATCACAGGCGATAACAAATTCATTGCAGTCGAAGTCGCTAGCGACAGTTAGTATTAAATAAAACATCTACGTAAGCTATCAACGGTTCGTTTAAAACGTGGTTTTAAAATATTTTGCATAATGTATGTACTTAATTTATTTGACACTATTGTATTCACGATTATGACATTGTTTTTGAAAACATTTTTTGACACAGACTTGGAAAAGTTAACGCTGAGGTCACTTAACAAATATAGGTACTACCACGTTGCTAACCTTGGAAATTTTCTCTACATAATGTACAATTTTGTATCTGGACCAGTGGCAGAAAAAAGAGGAGCTTAGCCTTTATGCAGGAGGATACTCAAAATATTATTAAAAAATTGAATTGCGTATAATGTAAAGCTCGATGAAGTCATTGAATTGTATTGGTACCTACGAGTTACCTACTCTGTACCTAGTATTATTAAGGAACTGTACCTACTATTATTGATTCTGTTGTATGAGTAAGTTCGCTGCCTCTTTTTTCACCGACGGTTTTAATAGGTATAGAATAGATTAAAAGGAACACGTACTATATATAAAGATATTTAATCAACCAGAAACAACATCCTACAACAGTCTAATATATTAATGTACAGGTTTTTATTAAGTAAGTACTCGATCATTTAAACAGGGTAATATCAGAATCTACATTAAATCATTAAGTACAGGTATCCATTAATAATGCAACACTTTTTAAATAACGTTACCACAAGATAAAATATATGTGAATAATGAACCCTTGGAACGATATTCGGATAACCGTCCTGGAAAGCAGCTAGATGGCAAGTGGCGGGATCTCTCTTCCTCGTCACGATGACAGTTCGCTTCCCGCCATAGAGGGCAGCACTGCAGTCGTCAGGTTGGCCAACCGCACGCGTGAGTCAGGCTGCCAACATCTTCACTGACATCTGTCAGCCAAGTTTGTCCATGCAGCGTATAGATGGCGTCACCTTGGCGCTAGCGGACCACGGCGACAACATCCGGCCGTCCTGCTCACGTGCTCGTCCTCGAGTCACGTCCGGATCTTATGCAGGAGCTGAGGACACAGAAAAAGAACGTCTTAACATACATTGCCCAGATATAACATAGTATTTTCGCATCAACAATAGGTACAAATGGCTTGGTACATAAAGTGTGTCGCTTGGGTGGAGTTTGTTATCCCATCGCCGGCCAACTCACTCGCTACCGTGGTTTGAACTTGTAATGTTCAGATTACAAGTCGTGTATCACCACGTACCCTCTAAATAGAAAGTGGCGTTCACTACGGATGCCCACTTCCTATTTTATACACTTTATGTACCTACAAATATTCTATTGTTCGAGGCTACTGCATTAGATCAAATAACAATTTTAAGACAAGTTATGAAAATGTGTCAAATAACACCATAAGTTCACTTCAGTATCTATTTGAGCTAGTCAACAGGAAATAAATGTTACCTTCATTATTTTTGACAACATCCGGTTCTTGTGAGGAGTCAGAGTCTTCTGCTGAGAATTTGATCCACGGCTTCATGTTCTCCACACAAGCTGTTCCGTCGTAACGCTTGGAACTCCTCTCTGCTCCTCTCATATCGGCAACCCTGTAGCGATCCTTACCCAGCACTTCAGTTACTTGGAATGGGCCCTTATAAAGTGGCAACAATTTTGTACTCTGTCCCTCATTTGACTGGCTAGGGATTTTGAGTACTACCAAGTCACCTACCATGTAGTTTGGTGCCTTTTTGCGTTTGGCATCGAAAGCTTGCTTTTGCCTTACAGCATCTCTCTTTATGTTGGAATCAACTTGATTCCTAAGCGCCGTTACGTCCACCATGTTCTCAACATTATCGTCGTCAGTGCAAATTTATGCAAATTATTCTGCTCAACAAGATCTACTGTAATCAATGAACAGTCACTACCCATATCGAAGAACGCTTCACACTCAATTGTATCTAAATAGACTTTTTTGTAAAACTTTTGTTTAGATTCATTAATCATTTTCACTTCCACATCCTTTTCGACCTTGGGATTAACTTTGGATTTGCAAGCTTTCTCTAAATGTCCCAATTTATTACAAGACGTGCATTTAACATTATCCTTAATTGTACAGTTGACTCTTCTATGCCCTGGCTCGCCACAGCGGTAGCAAATAAGGCTGCTAGTTCCATTCTTTGAATTTCCCGGCGCAGAAGTATCAACTGTACCGTTATTTGTTTTGTCTGTGACGTACTGACTTGAAACCGCGGTAGATCGAATAGGATGTTTCGGTGCAACACTATTTTTACCGATAACGGTTTTTTCTGGCTCTGTATAAGTTTTGCCGTGCAAAAATGAGGCAAGCTCGTCGCAGTATTTAAAACTACCCGCTTCTGCAGCATTGATTATATTTACATCACCTATTGAACCAACTATAATCGATATGATATCGCGTTCACGAAAAGATAAACGTAATCGATCGATTTTTGCTTTTTGCTGAAAATAGAATTCATATAACGACTGCTTCGACGACGGTTTGGAATCTATGATATCTTTGAGAAGCACATATGTATTACGTTTAACTTGAAAAGTATCCGATAACATATCACGCCACTGTTTCCACACCCATGATGTCCACTTAGACTCATTTTTCTGGAATGAATCGAGCCACATTTTACCGGTATTACGTAACTTTTGCAGTGCTTGATATATTATCATGCTACTAGACCAACCGAAAGTACGCGCATTAGCTTCAACTACGTCTAACCAGCTGTCAACATCATCTATTAACGGATCGAATTCGGGAATCACTGACGATAAAACAATGTTTTGACTCACGGTTGACGATGCTTTCCGGCGTCGCTTTCGTGTGTGGCTGCCGGCGCTGCTCGACGAGCTACTCGAGCTGCTACTGCTACTGGAAGCTCGGCTTCGCTTCTTTCGCTGTCGCCGATGCCGCCGCTTAGTAGTACGCTTGTTGCCGCTGTCGCTGGTAGTTGATGCTTCCGAGGCGATCGACCGGCGACGCAGTCTTCTTTGTTGATTCTTCTTTTTCCGAGCACGTGGCATGGTTGTGAGCGTTGTTACTCGAAGCACTTCTGATAAAAGGAACACGTACTATATATAAAGATATTTAATCAACCAGAAACAACATCCTACAACAGTCTAATATATTAATGTACAGGTTTTTATTAAGTAAGTACTTCGATCATTTAAACAGGGTAATATCAGAATCTACATTAAATCATTAAGTACAGGTATCCATTAATAATGCAACACTTTTTAAATAACGTTACCACAAGATAAAATATATGTGAATAATGAACCCTTGGAACGATATTCGGATAACCGTCCTGGAAAGCAGCTAGATGGCAAGTGGCGGGATCTCTCTTCCTCGTCACGATGACAGTTCGCTTCCCGCCATAGAGGGCAGCACTGCAGTCGTCAGGTTGGCCAACCGCACGCGTGAGTCAGGCTGCCAACATCTTCACTGACATCTGTCAGCCAAGTTTGTCCATGCAGCGTATAGATGGCGTCACCTTGGCGCTAGCGGACCACGGCGACAACAAGATAACTTTCATGTCATCGGTTTTCATCATGCTTCTAGGTCTAACATTGTTGCTGTTTCTAAAACAATTCAGAAAATAAAATCATATATACCCTACCAGGTGCATAATTTCTGTAATACTAGTATTATAAGTCTTATGTTTTTTGCCAAATAAAAATGAATACTGAATACTAAAAATCTCATCAAATCAATCAATATTAACGGAATGTAACAAATTAGTATACCCACTTACCTATATGATGTCATACTTAAACATAATACCTAAAGATCGGGGTATTTTGACCCAGAGGGTAAATGTGGGCCACTCGAAAAACATTCATAGAAGGATCTTTTTTAAAAAAGGGGCACTCACCTGAAACCAACCATATGGCAATGTCCATAATTTCAATGCGATGATTTAAATCTGGATCGGGGTAACCCCAATGGTCAAAGTTACCCTTCAGGTCAAAGTAACCCGACCTAATTAAAAAATAAGTGTAGGAGGCCATGAGTCTTTCTCTTAAAATTTGAGATCGACAGAAGATTGGGATCGAGCGCCTTCAAGCGATTTTTGTCAATCAACCTGTTCGAACTAATCCTCCCGCCCCACCCAACCCAACCCAACCTGTACGGTCAATATCGCTGGCCTTAAGGTGTCTGACTTTATTTTTTTTCAATATTTTATAATAAAAAAAACATACATTTTTATTAGTCAGAGACGCCGTTATCGAAACCGATGTGGAGGACTGAATTATTTCGATTAAATAGGTATTTTTTATTATTAACTCAGGGACTATTATACATCCCTTATACCTACGTATAATTGTTAAGCTTATGGATTAAACTTCTATATTTTTATTTCAAGACATTTTATATTATTTAAGATTTAAAAACAACTAGGTAAGTAAACTGCTGGTCGCTTAATAGCGCACACCTACTTACTTAATTGAAGTTGAAATTGTTAATTCAAAATATTTCTTTTACACATAAAGTCGTTAGTAAGCGCTGAAATTACGTCTAGGTGTTTATTAGCTATCTACACTTTGATAAAATAACCAGCAAAAAATTGGAAAACCCCGACTTTGTCACTTCAAAGTTCAATATCACAAAAACGGCTGAACATGAAACATGTCTAAGAACCATCGCTAGAAAACCTGCTTTCAATAAAAAAAAACCGCATTCAAATCGGTCCACCCGTTTAAGAGCTAGCAAACACAACAACACACGCCACGCACAACGGCACACGCACACGCACGCACACGACACACGACGCACACGCACAGCACAGACAGCACAGACAGCACACACACACACACACACACACACACACACACACACACAGACATACAGACACACTAGCGGTCAAACTTATAACACCCCTCTTTTTGCGTCGGGGGTTCAAAATAGATTTTGCCAAGCCAAACCATGACATGATTTGATGATTACTTGAGCATGCTTAGCCTGCTAAGTATCTATTTTGTCCATTCGATACATTGAAAGATGATCCCACTCTGTCTAAAAACTACTAAAAAGCCACATTTCCTATCCATCGTCAAGTTACACATAAAGTAAGGAAGAAGAATGAAGGAAATACGCTGAAATACGCAATGGATCGCGTAATTATTTTTTAGCAAACCTAATCGTGCGAGTGTCGTGACCCCGTACCAAAACATGCACATGCATCATTCTAACACGTAGGTAGGTATTGTAATTGTATAGTGGTTTCCAATATCGCGATATATTGAATTAATAAACAAAATCGGCACAACGTAAAACCAACTTTATTCACCGATTATAAGGTTCGTAGTAAAGTGCTCCCTAATCCTGTAAAAAGCGGCGAAAATGTTGGCCGCTAACTTTTATACCGAACATCGCACTTGTTGTTTAAATAAACAAACTGTTCCATTGACGTTTGAAAAAGTCGCCTTCGAATTTGGAATGTCACCGAGGAGGTAATGGACCGCGTTGGCAACGCCGCATGAATTTTGATTCAGTAGGAAAGGAACTAAAGCTATCTCATCATTGATAATGAGCGGAGCGGCAACGTCGCGCTCACCTGGCTTACCTATACCTGCGCAGTGACAAGGGGGGAAGGTGAGCGGCAGTCGACTCGATCCTCCCATCCGACGGACACGCGAACCATCTTATTTAATAATAACCAATCCAAATAAACTCTCCAACCCGAGTCGCTGTCAAACGGGTTCAAATTTCGAACAGGGTTGCTTTTAAATTATCCTCAGCCAGTTCGAATTAATTCCTAGTGGATCCAATAGCGGATGCGTGTGAAGTGAGGTAATTCCGAGATTTTCACCAACAAACGGATACTTGCGTCGGCTCGGCTAGCGGTAAACGCACGCGAGTTACCCAACCCAGCCGTCGGGTTTCTAAAAAAACGTCAACAGCAGTCACTAGCAAGCTGGTTTTTGGCTTCGAACGGTTAAAGACATGATAGTAGTGTGTTAGTGGGTTTTTTCCAAGTGGTGTCAGCTTTGCATGGCGCGATGATCAGCGGAGGCTGGGTGTGCGCTTTGCACGTGCGCACGGCGGGGCTCGGGGGGCGCCGCTCTGGGCTCTGATGAAGAAGAAGTGGTGTATCTTGCCTACGTCATCATAGATGTCAGCACCAACCAGGTAAATAATAAGAACTTACTATACAGTGACAGTTAGAGAAACTTCAAAATTTTCCGTAGTTTGTTTATCGTTCTTTCTATTTTAAGTGGCCAGTAGCAAACTGGTTGTGTTGTCTGTTTGAACGATTCGATGTTTTTTTTTTTTTACTTGTATCAATGCAAAACTATGTCTAACGCTGTAGTCAGTACCTTTCTTAATCATATGTTAATAGGTAAATACATTGTACAATGTATTACCTACTCATGAACATATGATTAAATAGGCATAGATCTCGAATCTTGTCGCTGAGTGAGAATGACAGACCGCCACCAAACATGGAAGTAAAAAATTCACTTATCGAAAGTCTAGACTAGACTTCGTTATTTACTATAATAATAAGCATAGCTTATAACTGAAACTAAACGCAATGATTCTAAAAATATTGGTTTAAAGATCTATAAGAAAAGTTAGTCAGGTCAGGTTAGAGTCGACTAAGAGTACCTATTTTAGAGTAAACTGACAGGTATTTGTTTCGATAGTGATGTGACACTTTAATGTTTTAAAAGTTAACAAATGTCCAGTGGAATATTAAAAAAATCATAAAAGCGGGCTGCGTTGCGATATATGCGAAAAAGATTTGACGAAAAATACACGTGAAAACACATGGAATCAAATGGAAGATCTACTAGTGAATAATAAATATTGAATATTTGGTGGGGGAGGCCCATGTCCCATGTCCAACAGTGGACGTCCTACATCTGATATGATGATGATAATGAAAGATTTGAGCTGTGCTACGTTAGTACTATTATATATTCCGTGGCTGTGCGGTAAATTAAATAGCTAAAACTAATAATTAAAATATGAAATAGGTCAAGTTGACCTCTTAAGGTTCTTTAACTGTACCTACTGATTGGTAGGTTAGGTAAGGTGTATTTAAGTGGTGGTAAGTTGTGAGGTGTACCTATTTCTTCCTATAATATGACGCATAAAACGTCTAGAAGTGGACAAATTGACAGTAAAAAACTTTTTTTCATTGTGATTTGCCATTAACATGGTCTATTCAAAAAAATTGCGATTTTTTCGAAGAAAGATCCCTAGCAATTGTTTACTGAAAAAGAAAAACAAGTTTAAATTTGACACAGATCTGTGGCAGCGGAAGACGGCAGGAACCCCTAATTCAAATCGTATTTTTTGTATTTTTGTATTCATATCGATACAAAATTTCACAAAAATTCATGCAGCAAATTAACTTGCCGATTAGTTGGATAACAACAGAAAACTATCAAAGTGTTGCTATTAGTTGCTTAATAATGTCTTTGCCTAACATTCGAACTTCGTATCTTGCGACTGCCGTCCGCTACTCCCGCTGAAGCTAATATTATTACTACCTACGGAGTGAAAGGACGACTTTGATTTTCGGATTTTCGTAGTAGCCCCCCAGGCCCAGTTTTCGAAGCATATTCGTCAAATAATATTAGTGTTTTGTCTTATGTCTCAACAATTTTATGAGACAAAACACTAATATAGTTAGACTTATATGCTTTGAGAAACAGGGCCCAGTGCCCTTAGTGTAAGTTTTCGGTTACAAAATACAAAAATCTCAATTTGTATGCAAACACGAACAGCGCCTCTAGCGGAACGTTTGCGATGTACGTGTTTCCATACAAATTGAGATTTTAACGCGAACGCGATCGGGACGTATTTTGTAACCGAAAACTTACACTAAGGGTACAGATGTCTTCCTTTCGTAATCGACTGGATAAGGCGCTACTTTGTTGAGGTCCATAACCAGAACTAATAGGTACCAATTGAATTGCTTCGTTCGTTACTCGCGTCTTACTTTACGTTACTCCGCGCTGGCTGGCCCTTAAGTACCCCTAGTGTAAGTTTTCGGTTACAAAATACGTCTCGATCGCGTTTGCGTAAAATCTCAAGTTGTATGGAAACACGAACATCGCAAACGTTCCGCTAGAGGCGCTGTTCGTGTTTCCATACAAATTGAGATTTTAACGCGAACGCGATCGAGACGTATTTTGTAACCGAAAACTTACACTAAGGGCAAAGAAGTCTTTATGCGTTACCGTAATTTCAACGTGAGAGAAGTCGCAGGCAGAAGCTGAACATTATAAAAGTTTTATCAGAAGGAACTGCAATTAGGTACGAAGTTTTTTTTGTTGACAACAGAAGTGATAAACAATATAAAATGAATGACTATTATATTTTACTTAATGCACCTGATGTATATTTTAGACGAGTTAGTCAGTGGTATAACTTCTTAGTGAACTATGACTTTAATAAACCCTAAACTGGTATTTTACTGATTACTAATAAAATAATTGCTGAGACTCGTTTCGATTGCAACCTGCTAAGCTACGTAAGTATATATCTATCAAACCGCTAACAAGTGGAAAGGCGAAGTTGAATTTGATTTGTCTATTATGCTTTTCGTTCATTGGAGCGACGCGGCGGCGTCAACATAATAACTACATCTGATTGGTCAACTGTCAAGCTCGACCAGTGGAAACAATCATATTTATGTTGCGCTGTAATGAACGCACAGGTAAACAAGCTATTACTGAAACTTATATAAGATTAATGTTCTATTGTTGCTTGCTGTTGCTGGGTACTTTCTTATGTTACTTTATTTGTTTATCGGTGTTTTTAATCTCTAAATTTTCACCGTGTCTGTCTGTATGTGTAATGCATGAATGTGTTGAATGACGCTGAAACTTCATTTTAATTTCGAAGTATGTAGTTGTTATACGTCGATATATGTATGTATAAGTTTATCCTCCTGAAATATTAATGTTAGTGATGGTGAATTGGTTGCCCTCCTGAATAGAATTAACTTTATTAAAGATACAGTCACCTGCATTAATATCTGCCAGAGCGCAGCCTGCAGAAATATCTGACACTACCGCTATAGGAATAGTCGTATCGTATCAGATATTTATGTACGTTTTGTTGTGTCAGATATTGTGCTGGTGACTGTAAAGTAAAAATCAGAGCGCTCATTTGTGATCATTGGTAGTTTCCAACTAATTAATCTATTGTCGCGTGTAGAATAGATATAGAATATAGATATAGAATAGATAATAGATACTGATTTTACCAATGAAATGAAATTAGAGTAAACTGACGCATGCTTCTCCCCGTAATAGCTTTACGGACAGCTAAAAGTCAAACCGTCAGTTTACTCTAAACTTAATTAAACAAATTTAGAGTAAACTTATTCCATCTTAAAATTACAAAATAGTAGTTTCTTACCACTCATCAGTACGAAGGCAAGCAAGTGCAAGTAGGTTGGTACATTCGGTCAATCAACATCAGATTTGTCGACTTGCGAAGTTGCGAAGATTCAAATAAATACAAATACCTACCAGAACGCTATACCTACGTAGGTACGGATAAGTTTGAGATTCTAGAAAGTACAGGATAGTTTTAATCCCGAAAAATTGATAGTTCCCGCGAAATGGCGATAAACCAATTCTTGACAGGCAAAGTAGCGGATCAAAGCTAGCAATATATTTTAAAACACGTTTTTGAGTAGTTTATCTATGTACTGTCAAAGAAAAGAAACTGAATCGACTAACAGGGTGGAACCTTTATGCTATTTACAAACGTCATGTTGACATCTCCTAATCCCATTCATACTTATTAATATTATAAAACTCGAAAGTATGTGTGTTATATGTTCAAAATCAAAAGTCAAAATATCTGTCGCAGACCCACGTACACGACACTGGCAGTTTGCGGAATGCCCAAGCCTTGTTTATGTTAAAAAAGAAAAGAAAAAGAGGTTGTCTATGCTTGAGTGTGTTTGACTGCGATGGCGGGTAGTTTTGATTTGGCATTCTTGTTTTGAGAGCGAAAGGAGAAGGACAGGAACCGTCAACGCAGCCAACCTCACTGCGTTCCGTTGTGATTAATCTTTCATCTTTAATTATCCAAATCATCCTAGAGTATTGTGATTTAATCTTTTTAGATTTTTAATAAAGTGTGGTGAGTTGAACTTTGAGTGTTCTTATTTGTTGGGCTAATCATATCAAAATGAATATGGCGAACGGCGAGAGTGACGACGGCGATCGAGCGGACCCGATCCGCCCTTCGACATCAGAAGTGGGATATCGAGCAACGTGTCCACAAGAACAACATGGAGACGGTGAAGAAAAATGGCGTTTGATTTTGGAACAACAAAACCAAAATTTTCTTGCCTTGTTACAAGCGATGAAACGCCCCAGTCTAAAGAGAATATTCAACTGCCCTACTTTGATCCCGATAAACAAAATATGGATGCACGTGCCTGGGTGTGTACAGCAGACATGTGTATGGCCGATTCTTACCTACAAGGTGCACCGCTTATGATAGCTTTGAGCCGTGCGTTAAAAGGTCAGGCATCGGCATGGCTGTCACAAGTTTCGTTCCCTGGAATGACGTGGATGGAGTTTAAGGAGATTTTCATCGCGAGATATGACTGTCCCGAGACACCAGCTGCATCTCTTATAAACCTAAATAACGGTACACCAAAAGAAGGTGAGTGTCTCGCTGCTTATGCGTCGCGCGTGTTAACGTCACTAATGTCACGATGGAAAAATCTAACTACAGAACAGATCGCTATTTCAACTGTTTTGGCTCATTTGTCACATGTGGATACACGTGTTCAAAGATTGGCGTTTACCACCGAAATCGGTACTAGAAATAAACTACAGCAAGAATTACGTGCCATGTCATTTCTAAAAAGAAAATCTATGTCACATGAAGCTGATTCAGATGTCAAACGGTTTAAATTCAACCCTACGACCGTTACACCAAAATGTTTTAAGTGTGGGCAACTAGGTCATAAAGCACCTATGTGTCGATCAAGAGAGACTTCAAAGCTGAAGGAAGACCGCAATCTTCAAGTTTTCATCAGCCCCAGCGTCGAACACTTTGACGAAGAATAGAGATTCACATTCCATCACCTGCTACAAGTGCAAAAATCCCGGCCACTACGCAAACAAGTGCCGGCATCAAGCGGCCCTGGGCGTCCCGGCGGCAGCACCAGCGCCGGCAGCAGCGGCGCAGCTGCGGCACCGGAGACGCGGCGCGTGGACATGTGCGTGATTAACGCGCCCATTGGAACGCTACAACACTCTGGTGAGTCATTTGTATTCTGTTATGACTCTGGAGCGGAGTGTTCACTCATTAAAGAATCTGTTTGCCTAAATTTACGGGTGAGCGTATTTGTACTGTGGTTACAATGACTGGCATTGGTCAAACTTCGGTTAACAGCAATTTGAAACTTTCGACTTGCGTGGAAATTGATAGCTTGCCTTTGAACATAATTTTTCATGCCTTACCTGATGAGTACTTACAGCATGATATTGTTATTGGTCGTGAAATTTTGGCTAAGGGTATAGTTGTAACCATGACCTCGGATTACGTAACTTTCAAGAATGTCGAGTCACCGATAGAGTCTCAAGTAGAGTCACAGATAGAGTCACATGTAGAGTCAAATATAGAGTCACATGTAGAGTCACAGATAGAGTCGCAGATAGAGTCAAATGTAGAGTCAGTCGTAGAGTCAGTCAAAAATGTAGAGTCACGTACAATTTTACACGTAGAGCAAGACCAAAATTTTGAGAACATTAATACGGACGTAACATCAGACTACAAGCCGAAACTCATTTCAATTTTAAACGAATTTAAAGAGCGGTTTATTAGTGGAACACCCAGTACTACTGCGAAAACTGAGCCAATGCAAATAAAACTTAAAGATCCTAATAAAACTGTATGTCGTCGTCCCTATCGTTTGAGTCCTGACGAAAGACAAGTTGTACGTAATAAAGTTGATGAATTGCTTACCTCCAACGTGATTCGCCCTAGCTCATCCCCCTTTGCGAGTCCTATTCTCCTGATTAAAAAGAAAGACGGGTCTGACCGTATGTGTGTCGATTACAGAGAGCTGAACGACAACACCGTGCCTGATAGATTTCCTCTTCCGATTATTTCCGATCAAATAAATAGACTCCATGGTGCTCATTATTTCACAACTCTTGACATGGCCAGCGGTTTTCATCAAATTCCCGTACACGTCGACTCTATCGAACGTACTGCATTCGTAACGCCAGATGGGCAATACGAATATTTAACGATGCCCTTCGGGTTACGTAACGCTCCATCGGTTTTTCAGCGTGCAGTGATCAAAGCATTAGGAGAACTTGCCAATTCTTATGTCGTAGTGTATATGGATGACATTATGATTGTAGCGTCAGATGTAGAGCAAGCTCTTCAAAGGTTACATAACGTTTTGGATGTCTTAACAAAAGCTGGGTTCTCTTTTAATCTTAAAAAGTGCTCGTTTCTTAAACGAAAGGTAGAGTACTTAGGCTTCGAGGTGAGTTGTGGTGAAATTAGACCAAACCCGAAGAAAGTAGAAGCTCTAGTTGATTTGCCTCCTCCAGGCACAGTAACACAATTGCGACAATTCATCGGGCTTGCGTCTTATTTCCGCCAATTCATCCCCAAATTTTCACAGATAATGGCACCCTTATATGCCTTGACTAATATCTCAAAAGGTAACATTAAATGGGAAACATCGCACGAAGTTATTAGGCAAAATGTCATCTCTATTTTGACCAACAATCCGGTTTTGACTATTTTCGATCCGAACTGCCTTATCGAGCTACACACGGATGCGAGCTCAGTTGGTTATGGCGCAATTTTGATGCAGAAAAAGGACGGCAAACGATGTGTAATTGCTTACTTTAGTAAACGCACCACTCCTGCGGAGTCAAAGTACCACTCATACGAGTTGGAAACTCTCGCAGTTGTGAATGCGGTTAGGCACTTCCGGCATTATTTACACGGACAGAAGTTCACTGTTATGACAGATTGCCATGCTCTACAGTCTACACGAAAGAAGCTGGATCTCACACCTAGAGTCCATAGGTGGTGGGCATTTTTGCAGTCGTTTGACTTCGACATCGTTCATGTCGATGGAAAGCGAATGCAACACGCCGATTTCTTTTCGCGAAACCCTGTCCCTGTACATAATGAAAAACCTCCGGTTAATAAGGTAGAGCGGAAACTGATTAATGTTGCTAATCTTACTGACAATTGGTTACTAGCCGAACAGCAAAGAGACGAGGAAATTTCAAATCTAATCACCAAACTAAATGATGGAAATCTTGATGATCATGTTGCTAAAACTTATGAATTTAGGTCTGGTATATTACATCGCAAGGTACAGCGCAAAAACAGAACTCGTTGTCTTCCTATTTTACCTAGAGCTTTACGGTGGTCTGTAGTTAATACGACGCACGAGTCCCTGATGCATCTCGGATGGGAGAAAACTCTGGATAAAATCTGTAATCATTACTGGTTCGAAACATGACTAAATTTGTTAGGAAGTTTGTTGACAATTGTGTCACTTGTAAAATTTCTAAATCTCATTCTGGCAAAATTTCGGCTGAATTACACCCTATTCCAAAAGTCGCGATACCATGGCATACTCTTCATATTGACGCCACCGGCAAGTTAAGCGGTAAAAACGCGAAAAAGGAGTATGTTTTTGTTATCATTGACGCGTTCACAAAATTTGTTTTGCTACGTCATACCACGAATATTGACACGAACAGTAGTATCAAAGCTCTTAAAAGTTGTGTTTCATTATTTGGTGCTCCTACACGTGTGATTGCTGATCAAGGACGTTGCTTTGCAAGCACTGATTTCAGAGAGTTCTGTACCTCTCACAATATTTCCTTGCATTTAATCGCTACCGGAAGTTCTCGCGCTAATGGACAGGTAGAGCGGGTCATGAGTACGCTCAAGAGTATGCTTACGGCAGTAGAGACGAGTAAAGAGCGCTCATGGCAAGATTCTCTTTTAGATGTCCAGCTAGCGTTAAATTGTACGGTTAATAGAGTTACCAAATATAGTCCCTTAGAGCTCATGATAGGTAGAGTCGCACGTCCACTTGATTTAATGTTTGCAGACGAGGTTGAAATTGACATTGATGACGTAAGAGCTGATGCTGTAGTTAACATGGCTCAAAATGCAAATTATGACAAGTCAAGATTTGATTCTAATAAAGCCAAATTTACTCGATTTTCTGAAGGTGATTTAGTTCTTCTAAAAAATGAAGAAAGGAATCAGACCAAACTTGATCCGAAATATAAAGGACCTTTTAAGGTCGTAGAAGTTCTAGATGGTGACAGGTACAATTTAAAATCGCTCACTGGTAATCGACATTACAAATATGCTCACGACCGATTACGTAAAGTACCCGATTTAAATGCTTCATATGAGCTTGATATTGATATAGAGCCTACGGACTCTGAAGCCGGTACAAGTTCACAACCATAATGTTTTATTTCTTTTGCTCTATTGTTTTTAAGCGCTATTTAGTTTTTATCGCTGGTTAAGCGATAAAATGCAGAGTGCTGGTTAGGCACTATTGGATGTTATTTTGCTATTGCTGGTTAGGCATTAGCTGCAGAGTGCTGGTTAGGCACTATTGGTTGTTATTTTTGCTATTGCTGGTTAAGCAATTAGCGGCAGAGTGCTGGTTAGGCACTATTGGTTACTATTTTGCTATTGCTGGTTAAGCGATAGTAGCAGAGTACTGGTTAAGTACTAAGTTGATTTTCACTGTTGGTTAGACAGTGATGCAGAGCGCTGGTTTATCTTGCACTTATGATAGAGCTACAGAAATAATGTAATCACATTGTTTGCATTCTAGTTTTGTTTGTTTCATATTGAATTAAACTGTCATTGTTTTGAAACGTGTAGAGTAGCGACTACTGACCAACCCTGCTTGTTGGTCAGGATAGCCGAGTGAACATGTTACCCGTGGGACTATTTTCTTTCATTTCAGATACTTCCTCCCACGAGGACGTGTGAAAAGTCAGAATGGCCGTGTCGCAGACCCACGTACACGACACTGGCAGTTTGCGGAATGCCCAAGCCTTGTTTATGTTAAAAAAAAGAAAAAGAGGTTGTCTATGCTTGAGTGTGTTTGACTGCGATGGCGGGTAGTTTTGATTTGGCATTCTTGTTTTGAGAGCGAAAGGAGAAGGACAGGAACCGTCAACGCAGCCAACCTCACTGCGTTCCGTTATGATTAATCTTTCATCTTTAATTATCCAAATCATCCTAGAGTATTGTGATTTAATCTTTTTAGATTTTTAATAAAGTGTGGTGAGTTGAACTTTGAGTGTTTTATTTGTTGGGCTAATCATATCAAAATTAATATGGCGAACGGCGAGAGTGACAACGGCGATCGAGCGGACCCGATCCGCCCTTCGACATGTATATTTCTACTGGCGCTATAACACCAAATAATAATAATAAAAAACCGGCCAAGAGCGTGTCGTACACGCCCAGGAAAGGGTTCCGTAGCCATTACGAAAAAATAAAATAATATTTTTCCAAGGCTTTCGTATTGTGTACTTCCAAGTTTGGGTATATATTGTACCTTAGGCTGCTATTTACCTACTCTTAAACTAATAATAATTCTCAGGCAATCTTAGCCGCTATAACTTTCCTTGTAAATTTGATATATTTACTACCATTCTGAATTTTTTCAAATTTTTCCACCTAATAGTTTAGATTTTAGGGGGGCGGGGGGACGCTCGATTTCAATGAAAACTTTCACATTAAAGTTGAATATTTCGCAAACAGATCACTGAATAGAAAAATTGTCTTAGCAAGCCCCCAATGGTTTTAAAATACCTATCCAACGATACCCCACAATATAGGGTTAGTAAAAAAACTTGGCTTGAATGAATATGTATATTCATGTCAAATTACAGCTTTCTAGTACTAACGGTCTCTGAGCTTACCAGCGGACAGACAGACAGACATGGGGAAACTCTAAGGGTTGCTAGTTCACTACGGAACCCTAAAAATTAAATTAAGATGGGACACCAATTAATATAATGTGACCCAATTTTGCGTACTTTTTGCTTGGAAGTAAGTACCTGTATTGTCACTGGTTCGACCATAGAATACCTTGATATACTTGGCAATTTCTACGAAACCCTCGATGTGCGAGTTCGGCTTGCACAGGCCGGTTTTTTTTCGGTTATAATTTATCAAAAAATCTTTTTCTTTGCAAATAAAAAACCATTTTCAAATTCAACAGATCGAAGTTCATAGCCCCCAATAAGTGAGGCATTCAGAAAGGGTCCGCGCTAAACGCTCCGCCAAATATTAAACTGCTTTCTATAAACAAGATAATTTGGGCCGAGGGGCGTGAATGAGCTAATTAAGCCGAAAAGAAAATGCAGAGAAAAGCCGAGAAAACTTGGAGAAAACAAGAAATTTTCCGGAGTGGCGCAGGGCCGCACTTGGAGGTAGAAACAATTATTTTTGTCTACGTGCCAAAATTATTGCTATTCAATTGTTTCATAGTATCACGTTACATTTTATAGGTACAGATGTTGCAGCTGTATATTTGTCAGTGACGCCTTGTAAGGGCACACAACCAAATTGAACATTTCTTTATTGTTATAGTAATTATTATTATACTTACTTAACCTATATTTGTGTCCAACTATTGGGCAAAGGCCTCCCCTCTTGAGATCCACATCTCTCCATCTAGAGCCTTTTTTAATTGGCTTATACATATTTTATTTTATTCTTTATATTCATGTCGTTACAATAACATTATTATTATTCTACATTAAGCATTTGCTAAGTGTACACTGGATATGAAACTACCGTGAGACTCACTCATATTAAATATAATGACCCGGATAACTCACGTCTTAAATCGAGTTTAGTGAACGTGTCGACTCGTCAAAGACCGGTGGGAGCTGAGAGGGTTCCGGTATATTTACCGTTTATAAAAGGTGTGACGGATAAAATCGGACACTTGTTACGCCGAAGATATAGCATCAAGTCGATTTTCCGTCCTCATATGCAGCTCAGACAGTTGGTACGTTCGCCGAAGGATAAGGAGCCCCTGAGTGGTCTCGGGGTATATATGATTCCCTGTGCCTGTGGCAAGAGCTATATTGGAGAGACTGGACGAAACGTTTCCAAAAAGGGTATCGGAGCACATACGCAGTATGAGGAAACAGGACGACAAGGGGTCTGCTGTGGCCGAGCACTCAATGGACTCGGATTCGACGCACTATATCAGATTTGATAAGGTATCTGTACTTGCGAGAGAGAAATTTTTCATTCCGCGGAAAGTGCGTGAAGCCATCGAGATTAGTCGTCGGCCGAATTTCAACCGGGATAGTGGTTGGACAGTACCTCCGAGTTGGAAAACGGTGTTAAATACTCGTGCTGCATCGTCGGTGTGTGTGAACGTACCTTTACAGAGCGATGTTGTTAGTGTTGTGTGCTACCCTACATTTGACAGTTGTAATGATGATGAAAACGCGGGTAGTTGTGTGCCGGTGTCAGTTTCTTTGGGTAGTCGCGCGAGCAGAGCAGCGGCGCGCACTGCGCGTGTTGCAGCAGCCGCTGAGTCGCGTTGCTCCGAAGACGAAGGGCTACGGATTAGCCCGAAACATGTCGAGCTAAACTCGATTTAAGACGTGAGTTATCCGGGTCATTATATTTAATATGTACACTGGATAACTAGATTTATTGCCATTTATAGCTGTATATTTTGGTTATTTGGGAATTCATTTAAAGAATAAGTAGTAATATTTTTCTTTTTTGACATTGTACCATACCATATTTACCGCTTGGATACATTTAATTCTCGTGACAAAGGTCTATAGATAAGTTAGATTTTTGCTGTAGGTACACCACTTTTACTAAGTACATATTATCCAATTTTTTGTATCTAATATGTATAATTTTATCAAAAAACAGTGTATTTTATCATTAAGATGTGGCAGTTATGTAAAAATCAAAGTATTTTTTTCTTAATTGGTTATTTTTCTATTTGTCTATATCTGGTCAAACTGTAACAAATATGATTGGTTTTTGGAGTCTTTTTGTATTTTTTATTTCAACTCCAAATTTGTTACTTTTACGATCAGTGCTTTTACGGGTATCCCGTGAAACCATAACCCGTGAATCTTGTCTGGGTGAGCGGTTGGTTCCGAAAGAGTGTGACGTCTCTCGATGAGAGCGGAACATAGATGTCGCTAGTGCTGCTGCATAAGTAGCGTAGTAGAAATAAGCAACCTGAGATATGTATGCATAGGCAAAATTCGTGTTAGATTCCTGTCCAGCGGGTGCGATTCTCAGCGCTGGTCTCTTTTTCTGGTTTTTCTGTGCATCCATGTCTCAGTTTGTATTTTCGATACGTAACAAATATACTATCAAAAACTAAAAGAAACACAATAAACTTTTATGAATAGAGAGACAAATTTCCCCCCAGTGTAGAGTCTAGACAGGGTGTGTCCTAAGACTGACGATATTATTTCACGTAAACAAATTCTGCTATACAAATGCAAAAGTATGTGAGTAATGTGAGTATGAATGCGTGTGTGCAGTACTATTTGTCCCTGTTTTACTATAAAAACGAATGGACGAAACGCTGGACTGGAACTGGACGGCTTCAGTTGAAATATGATATCATAGCTGAATTTATGAAGAACTACTTTTTTTAGATATCGAGAGGCAATAGGTGAAACTATTCGGCCTCAACGGCTTTTTAAAAAATGTAAGATATTTCTTTTTATTTCCGCCCAAGTCCGCGCCCGGCCGTCGGAGCGTCCGCTCGCTGAATGGCCGCTAACAAACTCTTTCACAAAAACACAATAATTACTTTAAGCCGTATAAAAACCGCTTTCTTCGCGACAAGGGCCCTAATTTCACCTCCGCGCCTCTCTCTGTCCCTCACAAAGCCCGCTTTGTATGAGCTTTGATTTCTGATTGAATATTTTTATAAGGAAAATTTATTTTGTTATAATGGGGCCTTTGCTTTACATCAGTTCCTGTCAATATTGTAAACTTGTTTATTATTTGAAAAGCTTGTGTGAGACACTCGGTAGGTATATACTTAGTGCCATCCACGAAGACGCGTGATTTTGTCAAAATTAGCCATTAATGACATTGTAATAAGAACCACGGCACGCGTCATCGTGAATGACTCTACCTATAACTCTGTCTTACTTAAAATTTGCTGCACTTAGGAAAACAATCTTAATAAAGACAGCAGAGGCTCCCTGTGACAGAGTCCACCGAGTGTCACATATGAACTTGTCAAGGTACCTATAGATGTATGTAATTCTAAAGGTTTAAACTTATAAGGAAAATCGCGCAAGTTGCATTACATTGTGGGGCATAAGCGAACGAGTTTGAAGTGAACAATCGAACGTGTAGGTGTAGCAATGTAATACAACTTGCACGATTTTCTTTGCAGGTCTTGACTGAGAAGCGAAAAAACGAAATAGGATTAATGGGACCAAAATGTAATGTTGAATAATTGACCAATAATAATATGAATTCTTTCACTGCGCGTTGCCCGACACGCGTTTGCCCCCTTTTGCTAATAAAGTAAGTAGTCGAACCAATTGATTCCTAAACCAACCGAAGGACGTTCTCACAGTAAGTGTCATAATAAATTCCCTTGTCAAACAACGCGATGTCACTACGACTTTATCTACGAAAAGGTTCCACACTGGGTCACGATTCAGCTGGTTCGAGTGTACTATTATTTCTTTAATAATATAATAAAAAGCCTAAACAGCACAGTACCTATTTTAAAACTGGTCAGCAACAGTATTCATACTCGTAAATACAAAATTCAAATGGGCCCTCAATGGCGCTTCATTTGGCGCGAACTTCCATTCCGTTATAGTTAAAGAAGCAATGGTTATGTAAAATTTTGCGGTCGAATGCATGAATGAAAAGTTAGCTAAATGCTGAGCTTACGAGTATTTTCTGTTCTGGTTTTATTTCACTAGTAGTTTAGAAGGTCTTATATATTTTTTTACCCAGGTAATGTTTTTTTTTAATAGCCTACTCCTGGGCAAAGGCCTCCCCTTTCTCGTTCCACTCGTCTCTAGCTTCGGCAAAATGTTGCCAGTCCGGCTGGATTCGCCCTAAATCGTCCCGTAATTCTTTTAGGCCTACCTCTGCTCCGGTGCCCGCTTGGAATCCAATCAGTGGTGATTTTGGCCCCACGATCCGGATGCATCATGACCTGCCCAGTCCCACTTGAGTTTGGCGGTCTTCGTCCCCACATCAAAAATTCGGGTTTTTGAATGCAGTTCAGTGTTTCTTATTCTATCGGCAAGAAATGTATTTTAGGTAAATACTCTGAGAACCAGCAATCTCTTAATCTATCGTCTTAAGTGTAACTCCGTAACTTTATAATTACACAACACATCACAGAGGCGAGGCGAGGCGCGTAAATTCGGCTTAATTAATTAGCGCCGACAGACGGGCGGTTAACTAGGCTCAAGCACTTACGAGGCGACGGGGATGTAGGGAAGCGCTGGATGTGGTAAAGAAGAAAGAAAATACATTTATTCGGAAAAGTAACAAAGAAACTTGAACGATTAAGTACATAAATAAATAACACAGACAAGGAAAGCAGTTACCATTCAGGAAACGGACCACCTCAGCAGAATGCCGGCTCAGGAGCTAGCGCTGGTCTTCCGGTGGGACCGTGAGGCCGTCATTGTAAGCTGCGCGCACGACCGGACCATGTCTATTGTGAACGCGACCGTTTAAAGACCGTTTTAAGAGCGTTCAATAAATAGAATAGAGTTCCTATTAATATAGAATACTAGCTTTTGCCGAATTCGATTATCGCGCGCTGTTCCTTGGTGCAAATTTCCCGGATAAAAAGTAGCCTATGTCACTCTCTAGCCCATAAACTATCTTAATGCCAAAAATCACGTCTATCCGTCGCTCCGTTTCGTCGTGAAAGATGGACAAACATACAAACACACACACTTTCACATTTATAAGATTAGTATGGATAGAGTAGAGTAAATTAGAACGTTCAATCTATTGTCCTTGTCCTGTACTATCCTTTGAAATCTGAAATATGAGGTGTTATTTTGCTCACACGTGTTCTAGCGATAGCTAAGTTTATGCAATCAATGTGTGTTCATGCAGCTCCTCCACCTCCACACTGTAATAACTCACAGAAATCACACAAAGTCAACTATCACCACTATCACATTGCACTGACACGTTTCGACCTCATCCTCCGAGCATGCATAGCATGGTGAATGGTTGTAACGCGTAGTAACACTTAAATGTTCCAATCTTTTTTTTTTCAAAGGTTGATTGGAAATAAGTTTGCTCTATATTGTGATACTTAAGGCCACCTATTGCATACTTTTCGTTTCAATTTTATTATATATGTACTAGTTAGTTAGTATATGGAGTTATTATATGAATACCAACTTCAATGGTCCTATAATAACATTTTCTTTTAGAACAGAACAGAATCGGCAGGTCTGTGACCGACCTAAGAAATCCTGGGTGCGCTCCCGGCCACATCCAGCGCTTGCGCGGGAGCAGTGTACCGCGAAATTCACCGCGATCTAAATTACGATGCAAGTTGCCGGTAATCACGCGCAAGTTTTTCAATAAACCGCGCTATCGCGTGATTTATGCGGGATGTGGCGGAATTATGTCGAGGATTCAGTGTTGCTTATGGTTGTTTTGTTTACTGTAAGTATTTGGAGGGAGCGTCAGGGCTTACGTTAGCTATTTAGTTTTGTAGTTAAATTACAAAAATAAATATTTA
>NC_133495.1:3113068-3120283 GCF_025370935.1 Choristoneura fumiferana | reverse complement strand
CATTTTAACATATGGAAATTACGCAAATTTACATGCAGAAATTCGACTCAAAGAAGATTTTTTTTTATAAAAGAAATATTATAGGTACTGATGATATACTCCATAATTTACTTAATCGAATGATTCAAGAGCGGCGACATGTCTTAACTTGATCATGCCTGCTTTAAGGTCATAGAAGTAACACTAGCAACATTTTAGCACCCTAATAAAGCTTCAGTGTGAAATCCCGATAAATTAGTCATCGCGTCATTGATTGACGTCAATCGATTAGTCATTTCATTGAATTTCAGATATGAATCACGGACCTTTCATCGCGGCAAAGAGACTGATCTTAAGTTCCAACTTGGCTTTAGATATTTGGATTCAAGAAGAATAAAACCCGTATTCATAAACTCTAGTTTAACTTTAAATTATCAATTCTTTAAAAAAAAGTCGATGCTGTCGATGATTCTGGCAATGTCGGGGTTGAAAAAGATAAGGTAAACGTACAAGTGCTCGTCACTGTCCGAATAGTTGACATCTTTAATCTTATGTCATTGGCAATAGAGATGACAGCAGGGTGTCGTCTATTGGGCATTAGCGTGTCGAGCACTCGGACGTTTACCTTACCATCGATCGGGTAGCCTTTGCGCGTTTATATTTATCTGTCACTTTGACGTTTGCATTTTGCGGACACAGATAAAACATAAAATTGTCTAATAGCAGGTTTACGGTAACTCCGTGCTGTGGTTTAAGAATAGGACAGAGCCATCTCTTCCCGTAGTTAAGACGACTAAGGGGTCTGATGTGAAAGTAGGCAGCAGCGCTCTTTATCGCCAACTACGAACTATACTTGGTTTGGATATAGGTATTCAACTAAGGGGCTGTTTCACCATCCATTCCATCCATTGATTAGTGTTAACTGGCGGTTAGGTGTGATGCCGTCTTTATTTGTTTTGTTCGAATACACGGAGACGGCATCACATTTAACCGTCGGTTAACGCTAATCAATGGATGGTGAAACAGCCCTAAATGTAAACAAAACGACGTCAGTTGGTGTCTTAAATATTGAAATTCCCCCATTAAACTATCTAAGTAAACATTTTTTCTGTATTGAAATACACTAGTCTAATTTGTATTACAATGATAGAAAAGTAAAATGTACCAAATGGCAGCTGAAGTTTGTTTACATTTAGTTAAATACCTATCCAAACCAAGTATAGACTCCAACATTGCAATGTGAAATCACCACACTGTTTTCGATTTCCCAAAAAAAGTCAACATGAAGGTTCACTACCACTGATCCTCAACCGACAATCGTGGCCACACTGTGAAGAGTGTGACGACTTTTAGAAGTTAAATGTACGTTCTAGAATTTACCACTTTAGAAGCACCTAGGTCAGGGGTCGGCAACATGCGGCTCGCAAGCCACATGCGGCTCTTTGGATGTGAAGCTGCGGCTATTTAGTTGCAAAATTTATTTATGCAAGTACTATTTATGGTTGGTAAGAATAAAAATGTGGCTTTTTAAAAACTGAAATTTTGTAAATTGTAATTTTTGACTCTTCCGACTTAAAAGGTTGCCGAACCCTGAGACCCTGAACTAGGTGGTTGAGACTTTTAGTGTCTCGGTGTCTTTACCTGCAAAGACTGATATTATCATCCTTTTCAATACCTAGGTACTTAAATTAAATTCTTCATATAGGTACCAATCAATGTCATTTGAATTTTCATTTTCTCACAATCAAGTCCTCAGACTCCAGTATCACCCAATATCTCCTCTCCGCATTTAGTTCTCAAAATGAAAATGTTCATAATCGGTAATCTCACCTCCTTGACCCTTTTATAAGTCTGATGCTAACAAATCGTCATTATTTAAAAAGCTCATAATCTCAAAATCAATAATCTACCTAATTAAATTTTACGCTTCAAGTTTCAGCTCAGTCTAGGTAATTAATTTGAAATAATACGAACTTTTTTGAAAATAGAATTAAAATGTTTAAACATTACCAGCCAGTATTGCGTTCACAACCTCGCGCCCCATTAAAAAAACAAAACGCCACCGGCATTCAAAAAAGCCCAAGTTGCCAGTCACCGAATTCCATATTCGAACGAAATTAAATATAATTAATTATAAGCATACAACGCACACCGTCAATTATTTGATAATTCTAAATTAATAGTTGCTTACACTTGAGAATATTTCTCACGCTGGATTGACATGATTATTAATAACTTATTCTTAGAGAGGAGGGGCGATTGACACGTTAAAACATAGTACCAAATAAAGAAGTCACCCGTCAAGGTAAAACAGACCTTGTTCCCAAAGATACAGGTATTTCTAAGTGCTTTACATAAGTTTGCGCGGTAGCTCGATGGTTATCGGAGCACTCATATCTTGGAGGTTAGTAACAAAGTGGTTTTGACGGTTGGCGTATGTTATTTGCGTGTCACTGTCGATTGTTGTTTTAGGTTGTTCTTACGATAATTATGGATTGGCAATAATATTTTTTTGTATTGGCGTGCTCTGAAGTGGAATATGACAAGCTTATAATTGTTAGGCTGGTAAATAGGTACTTCGAAAGCGAACTATACAATTAAATAAAATAAGTACCTAAGTATTTACTTATACAAAAAAAAATGATTTAATACTGACCTTTACCCTGAGGGGCTACTACGATACTCACAAATCGAAGTTCTTATCGCACCGTCCCTTTCACTCGCGTATTAAATGACACAAGCGTCAGCGGAATGGCAAAATACGAAGTTCGAGTTTTGCACTTCGTCTTCGTGGTATAGGTCCTGTAATCGGAATTCGGGAGACGTAAGCAGGAACGACCCTATACGAGTTCGGTTTTTTTTTAATAAAGTCGTTATCGTAAAATACCTTCTCTATTCGGCAACACGTTACGTAGCAAATCGGGCAATACAACAAAACTACAGGCAATAAACTGTTCTGTTTGCAGAGTTGATCTTGAATTACGTAACTCTATAGTAAAGATATAAAACCCGCCATTCACTCTCCTGCGACCCACGCTCTATTCAGCAAGCTGGCCAGCCTAGCGCAGCGCGCAGCCCCGCCCCCGGCCACGCCCACCGCCCCCGCGCCCCGACGCATCCCAGTTTCCCGCTTTTTCAATTTCGAATTCCGAACGAAATTTGAAAATTCTTGCAGTTTTCCGTTTGTGGGGAATATAATATTTGAGCGGTTATTCTGGCCGGTCATAAAAAGTCTCTACCTAGAGACCACAAAAAACGTATTTTCTTGTCTTATTCATACCTTGTAAAGGTTCTGAATTATTGATTCAAAATGTAGTCGAACTTTTGACATACCTACCTAACTGCTTTGAACATCGACCTATGCTGAAATATTATGCCAACCACAATTTGACAACATAATCTGAAAAATAATTATACTTAGGTAAACCTGTAAAGTTCAGTCAAATGAACTTAATCAATGTCAATAAAGAACACTGGTATAATATTTATACTTCAAAACATAAAAACTTCTAAATTGGTACTTTCAATAGTACCTACCTACGAGTATCTATGTACCTCTACTTATGTGCGTGTATTGAATATGTATAATGTAGGAATACGAAGAATTTACCTCATATGAACGAGACCACTTATTACAAAACTTGATAAGTTGAGTTAGTGGTATTTTGACTAAAAACTTGATAAGTGTTTAAAATAAAAAACGGCAACTATGTACCTACCTTCTTTGGACTTTATATCTGATCGTCTACAAACGTGAACAAAAAAAGAGGGTACACCTACGGGCAAAGTAGGTAGGTAATTTACTTACACACCTATTATAATAACTAAAAAATACTGAACTATTTACTTAGGTACTGATAGGTAATGACTATAAGCAATAGATATATCAATAACTTCCAAACAACTCTTCCCTTTATATCAACTCGTGAGAAAATGTGCTCATTCTTAATAAACTAACCTGAACACGATTAATCTCAATAAAACAATAACTGAACGCATACCTCGACCATCATTAGGTTTCTTTTTGTTTCCATCACGCCCGTATTAAGATATTAAAACAATCATACATTTTAATGCGTCGTGGGTGGAATACCGTTGAATCACCAACCACAATGGCCAGTAATTAAAGCACAATACAAATATTCTCATGTCCACGCTCGCTGGTGGTCGCAATAAGAAAATATCGCCAAAGATAAACGGCTAAAAAACGAATAAATTGGACGCTTTATGCCTATCGGCAGCGAACCGCACTGAGGCTATCTCGTCCCCCTTACAACCAGAATCGCTTAAAGTCACTTTTGGGCAAAACTGAGTTAAATATATCGCTAGAATGTACTTTCCAAGATCTACATGCTGTTGAAACCCGTTTTACTGTACGATACTCCAATACCGAGATACGTTTTTCTTAAGCTCACTTAAAGCCGATTTTTAAGAAAATCAACAGCCAAAAACAACTACGCGTCGGTTAAACAGCATTTTTTTTATTTTACAACAGCAAAAATATTTTAATGTCAAACAAGCGATTTTGGAATGTTAAGATTTCAATAAAAATGCAATTTGAGTACTGCCTAAAAGTGCTAAAATAATGTTAGTAGGTTTCGCCTGTTGAGCATTACTTTATATTTCAATTATTGCAACAGCGAAAACAAACTAAATATAATATAGGCGATATTGCTTTGTAACAATGTTTGCTTCGACCATAAGAAGCGCTACAGCCAAAATCGCTTAAGTATCGCTTAGACGTTTCGCGCTGTATTGTAAAGTAGTGTGCACTTTGTGTATGCTAGCTTAGTCGGTTCGTACACGCTTGAAAGCACGATTCATAATAAGTAATTTTTAAAACTTATTTATTTAATTATAGATCTGTTCACTAACGAAAGTCTGCCCCTCCACATTCTATAATTGTAATTGTACCTAAACGTATCCGTACGAAAAGTCTATGTGTGCGTAGCTCGAACTTGTCTTCATGGCTTCAGTCGCAAGCGTACCGTCAGTCACGCACACTAAGACTAAGACAATGTGTAAGTACTTAAGAGGTTTTCTCGTGTACATTAATAATTAGCTGTGGAGGGGCGCGCCTTCGTGAGTGAACAGATCTATGTATAACAGCGATTCACTTGCCGTAATTTAACAGTGTTTTTCTTTCAGGTGACGATAAGGAGCATGGATATTCAGGTTTCGATGAACTAAATAAGCCGCGTATCCACTAGAGGCATCCTCGGGCCGAGCGGCTGCCTCGCTCCAAGGCCGCGCAAGTGGAGACGCTGCCAAAGCACGGCTCAGACTGAGGCTCCTTTGAGCACGGCCAAAAACCGACAAAATATGACTCAGCTCGCGGTGCTCGGCCTGAGGCTGCTCTAATAGATACGCGGCTATAGAAAAACATATAACCAGATCCAACAGAATGAACCGTGATTGTCATTTAGATAACCTACTTATTTACTACCTCGTATCGTAGGTACGTCGTATCATGAAAAGCTTATCACCGCATAAAACTTACGTAGTCACACATTTTCATTGTTCTTGGCTTAGGTAATATTAATTATCCATGGCTGGTTTGAGTAGCCACAGCTAAGACAAGCAGTGATGAAGAAGAAGACTGATGATTATTACCATTAAGGTTATTTTTCATCACTGCTTGTCTCAGCTGTGACTACGTCCGGCACACGCTCAATAACGTCTCCATCACAGGCCAGTGCAACCAGCCATGGTGAATCTCCGGTATAACATTTTTTTTGTAAAAAGTCATTAAATCTTTATTTTTTTAGCTGCGCTTATTGGCAGTGGATTAGTGTATAGCTTTTTAATGCATGTAGTTTAAATTCCTCTACTGAAAGAGGTTCAACAGAGTTTGGATTCGATTTTCTGTTGCCTTGTCTTGTTCGACGGTTGGTTTGCAAGGTTACAGCCTGGTATCAAAACTCAAAAAGTCAGACGACATGTCGTAATTGATAAAATATTACCTATACAAATATTAAGCCAAGAACAATGAAAATGTGTAACAACGTAAATGTTTTATTCCGTGATAAGCTATTCATTGATACGACGTACCTACGATACGAAGTAGTAAATAGTAGGTATCTAAATGACACTCGCGGTTCATTTCGACGGTCTGCTGGATCTGGTTATACCTATGTTTTTCTATTTAGTTCATCGAAACCTGAATATCCATGCTCGTTATCGTTTTGATGAAGAAGAAGACTGATGGTTATTACCATTACGGTTCCTTTTCATGACTGTTTGAGTGGTTACTTTGAGCTTGAGACGCTAAGTGCCTTTTTATTAAAATGTTTGAATAAAATATGTTTTTTGTTGTATGCATGTAATCAAAAGTTCCATAATTAAATGTATTAAGCAGCACATATGATATTAAAGGAATAACGTAATATATCTCACATATACTAGAAATATACTACTATATTTAAGACTCTAGCTCGCTAGTTTTCATTATTTATATTTTTGGGCTATTTGGTACCTATTTGTTGAAATAGATTGATGGAACTCTTTCGAAAAATACAAGTTATATGCTTTGAATGATAAAAACAAACAGAATAATGCTACATTGCATAGAAGCTAGAAAACAGAAAAAAAGCCTAGAGTCAAAACATCTTAGAAATATTTTTGCACTTTTAAGCGCGCTTAAGAGGTAAATTCCGATTTGTTTACAGCCAATACCCTTATTTGCGCTGAGACTTAACTAAAAACTTAAATTGTATAAAACATGTAAGCATTTTAACACTGTATTCGGCGAAAAATGCTTCAATTATGGACTTAAAATGATAGTTTAGCCAATATATCTGCGTAAACTTTCTAGTTTAGAAGATAAAAAAAAACGTGTCTACAGGCAAATCGCTTATCTGCAGTACCTTTTGAAGAAAACCCTATTTTAACCTACTCGGCGCGAGTATAGAGTAAATAACATAGCCCTATCCTATTAAGGATAAATTATCTAAATAGAAACACAGAGATGTTTTTAGTATAACTAGCTTTTATAGGTTTTTAGAGCATGCAAACCTTTAAATGCGTTTTTTCTCGAAACTACATTTCATGCAGATAAGCGATTCTGGTTGTAAGGGGACGATCTGTTCCACGATTTTATTGAGCAGTTTTTACGACCCGAGTTACGACAGTTGCGATATCTAATCGTAAATAATTATCTATATTTTGCATGTTTTTTAATGCTTCTCACAGCCTCACTTAATTTAAAAATGTAATTACTCTTTTCATTTTAATAGC
>NC_133495.1:3104281-3107932 GCF_025370935.1 Choristoneura fumiferana | reverse complement strand
TTTATGGCGGTGAAAGTGATAAAAAGGCGAAAATAGAAGGAAAATCAGCCTCGCATTTGTAATATTCATGTAAGTGTCATGCTTTTATTTTAATTATGAAACCACGGTGGAATAAAATGGCTGCGACGTAAGCTAGATCTACTTACAAAGGCTCCAATATGGAAGTCAACCATGACTTGAAAGCCTCGGGATTTTCAATGATCATTTTGATAGCACTAATTATTAACTAAATAAACGATTATCCATGTAAATTGACTTGTTAGAACTTCTGACTAAAATAGAATCAGAGGAAAAGAATTATTATTCACTTGTTTCACGTCTCTCTCGAATAAATTCTTTTTCTTAACTGCCACAGATATCAAAAATGTCGAAACGCTGTGCTGCGGTGCTGCCAGCTTTTTCAATATACTGACAGTGGATACTAGGTATTTAGCCAAATGATATTTGCTACTTGTAGTCAGGTTATCTAACGTAAAAAATATAGCTAAAATACTCAAAGGATACCTAAATTGGAAAATAGTCTTAGTAAACCTATTTTTTTTTTTTTTTATTTGGTATGTAAGTAAACCTACACTATTTTTGTGAAAACCAGAAAGAAAAATTCCACAGTTTACGTGTAGGGGATTTACGTACCCGAAAATATATTTCTTTGAATCTGAGGCCCTGACAATGGGCCCGAGTACCCTAGTGGGTGTGGGTAAGATGGACCATGGTACAGCTGCAGCTGGGCTACTCAGAAACTCGAAACTCGAAGTTCGTATCGTGCGGTCCCTCTGACACTTACACTGTTTGATACGAGAGCGAGAGGGACCGCACGACACGAACTTCGAGTTTCGAGTTTCGTAGTAGCCTTGCTGATTCCACTACAATAATATATATAGATAAGATATTTTTCATCACTTAAGCTCTGAAAGTAGGTTGCATTTAAATTGAAATCCGTGTTATAAATTCGATTTAGATCTTTAGGGATGTTAGTAAATTAAAAGATCGAATAGTACTCCTTTGTGTACGAACTGGTAAACAAGGAGATTGTAATGCGTAATACTTACCTCAATGCTGGCCAGTGCTGGCTGAATTTGCCAAAACCAAAGAGCGCCAGGCCATTACAAAAAAAAAAACAAAAGACGGTTTGGCGCGATAAATTTTCTTCCGCTTGTTACAAATTGCTTATACATTTATAACGATTTTTCTTTATTTCCTCGCATTTGTGATGAAAAGTAGTATTCAACTAGAGTGTAAATGATCAATTACACCCGCGAATTATAAGCACCCTCGCTCGCTTTGCTCGCTTGTGCGCCTCAATATCTTGGATGTAATGGATCACTTACAACCCTCGTTTATCAATCTACTATTTCATCACTTTAACTTGAAATCCGTCTTGTAAATTCGATTTACATCTTTAGGGATGTAAGTAAATTTAAAAATCGAATGGTGCTCCTTTGTATTCACGAAAATGGTACCAAGTTCGAGTTTTGCACTTCGTGGTATAGGGCCTGGCTGAATGAGCCAAAGCACAATACTTATATAATAGTACTAACACAACGTAAAACCAAAGCCAAAGCCAAAGCCAAGACAAAGCCAAAGAGCGCGAGGCTATTAAAAAAAAACACGGTTTGGCGCGATAAATTTTCTTCCGCTCTGTTACAAATTGCGTATAGGGTAAACCCTCCAGTGAATGAACCCCCCCCAGTGAATGAACAAAATCACGTTTTTTGCCTAAAATAAGCAATATAGCCATTTCCACCAACTGTCGTATTTTTTTTCTTACCGGCAACTCGATTTCCTATGCAATGGCAACAATCGGTAAATTTATTTTCGACCAATTTCAACATGGCAGGCGTTTGAAGTTCACGTATTTCTGCTTTTGAAGTTTTGTATGGAAAAATTAGATCCCAAATAAGAACAGTGCATGTTTGGAGTAACATTTGAACTGCTTATTTCATGTATACCACTATAAAGTTTAGCTATTGGTTAGATTAAGAGTTAAATCTTCTATAATTGTACTCTTTAGTGGCTTATTTTGCGGTTAAGTTGATATTTTTAGGTGTTCCATTACTGGCTTATCAAATGTTCTAAAACCAGTAAATGAACAGTCTGTTCATTTACTGGTGTCGGCTCAATATAGTTTTTTCCTAAAATTAAATGTTAACGTAATCGTATTAAGGTTGTGTTTTCAGATTCTGCATAGAAAACGATTCTGTTTCTTTGAACTAGTATTGGGACACTACGTGTTCATTCATAGGAATGAAAAATCTAGTAAATGGACTATAGAAATTTGGCTTTGTTCATTTACTAGATACCTACTAACCCTATGTATGAACAACGTAGGTAACGATGGACGTGATCAAAATGCACGATATACTTCCTAAATTGGACTTGTTAATAATATTAGATTGTAGGTACAACAAGAGCATAAAACAAGCCATTTTACCCAAGACGTTCATATAGTCATCCGAGCCGGTACAGCGAGGGTGGATAGACACGTCGAGGAGAAAATGGGGATTGCGAGGAAAGGAAATAGGAACAGTTAAAACAATTGTTCAGTTAGTGTGTACCTTTTATTTGTCATGAATTACTATATAATTATATATTTTTTTATTTTATTGATTTATTTTGATCGATTTTTATTTTTATATAAATTATAAATGATTAAAAAATTATGTAGATTTTGCTTGTAGTAAGTTGCTTATTGTTATTAGCCACAATCTATAATTAAAAATTGGGTTGTTAAGATTTTTTTGTCCCAAATGATGATACTTTTAACTAATTAGAGACTGATTACAGACTGATTAGAATACGAGTATCAATAGAGTTTAACGTTTGTTATTTATTAAGTTTTATTATAAAGCTCGGATTATCGTCACTGAAAAAATCTCGTACTTATCTAAAATCAATATGTCAACAAAATTGAACCTTGATATAACGTCTATAAAGTTCACTCGGAAAAATTATCTATTTTGAGCTACGAGTTTTTAAAAAAAGTAAATTAATCAAGATATTAAGGTGCTTAATTTGTACCTACTTTAATAGAATTATATATGTATTTTTGTAATACAGAAACATAATTGGAATACTGAAGGTGCTGTACCTACCTCAAGATTTTATATAATAATAACTGAAGAAGAAGACTTCGTTTTATGTTAAAAATGCTTTTCTAAATGTTGATTAAAACTATCTAAATAATGTTCATTCACTGGGTTTTACTCTGTTCATTCATTAACTTTTTCGTTCATTTACTAGGTTTTTGGGTACTTTTTTATAAATTCTTCCATAACTCAAAAACTATACACGTAATAAAAAATCGCAGAAATTAAATTCTTGTTTATTAAATAACGATTGATTAAATTACATAAAACCATTACAATTATTAATAAGTACAGAGTAGTGATTTTTCAAAGTAGAAAATTTTCTTAAGTGTTCATTCACTGGAGGTTTTACCCTACATTTATACCGAATTTCTTTATTTCCTCGCACTTATGATGAAAAGTAGTGTTCAACTCGAGCGTAAATGATCAATTACACCCGCGAACTAGAAGCACCCTCGCTCGCTTTGCTCGCTCGTGCGCCTAATAAATATCTTGGGTGTAATTGATCACTTACAACCCTTGTTTATCAGTCTACTAATGTCTTCACTTCACTGGAATTGTAAAC